>NC_061100.1:96973003-96978003 GCF_015104395.2 Macrobrachium nipponense | reverse complement strand
ATATATAAATCTGGGAATATATCGAAGAATTGTCCCTTACCATCAGGTATATTTCCAGTTTAAGGGTGGATGATTACAAAATGTTTACGACAATCATTTCCGTGCTTCATTTATTGATTTATTATTTATACTTGTAACTGGGGTTACGTCATTAGAAACCTTGTGAGAGTGAGAGAGAGAGAGAGAGAGAAGAGAGAGAGAGAGATAGAGCAGAGAGGAATCAAGACATAAATAAACTCGATTGATATTACCAAGTTGGTTGAAAATAGTAAATATTAACTTGCTCCCAAATACGTAGAAAAACATAGTTTATATATATATATATATATATATATATATATATATATATATATATATATATATATATATATACATAGTATATATAATATATATATATATATATATATTATATATATATGATATATATTATATATATGTATATATGATATATATATATATATATATATATATATCTTATATATGTATATATGTATATATATATATATATATATATATATATATATATATATAATATATATTATATATATATATAAAAGCTATGTTTTACAGATATAATTTTTCCCTTTTGTTGTATTTCAAACAAACAGTGTTGTCTCATAGAGTTAATCACAGAACCACGATGAAAAAAGTTGACTTACAGTCAATTAAAACTTTCTCCATAAAAAGCAAATGGAATTAATATGCCCTATGATAACAGATGCATTAAAACTTGGGGAAAATTATTGTTTGATATTACGAGCAATAACTTTTCGGTGATAGTCCGTATTACACACCACAAAAATCAACTCTATAGTCTTTGGTGAGTAATGATCCCAAAATGACTCTTAGTATAAAAAAGAAGTAATAAGAAGACTGAATTAGCTTACCAATTTTTAGAAGAAAATACAGAAAAAAACATTCATTTGGCCTATTTCAGAATATAGATTCTACCCTGTTGATACAGGCTTTCAATTTATTTTCTCTCTCATACACATACGGCAAAGGCTCATCGGAGACCTTGTATTATCTCTAACACACACTACATCTTTCACATAATTTTTCTACTCCGTCTATCAAACCATTTCTAAGTCTTCCTTGCCGCCCTCCTTCCAACAATACCGAATTATAAACACTCACATTAACGTTAATAAGTTTATCTTTATTTTCTCGACACGATCAAACCACCATGATAATATACCTAAGCCCCTTTTTTTATTGACGCTTTAATGTTGGGTGTTTGTTCGTATTTCCACATTGTCCACCCTTAATTTCTTCTAGATCCCTATATATAGCCAACAAAATTCCTCTTAGCAGCTTCATATCTATTCCTTTTATTCATAGGCATCATCTATCATTCATATCCACCTAAATAATGGCTGAACAATCCATTTATGTCTTCCACCTTTGGCTTTCGTAGATATCCAAAGCTTCTTCACTTTCAGATCTTTTACATGCAACCAGCTCATTTGTTTACTCTCTATAAATCTTTGAATACCAAACATTACCATTGGTTCAGAATGCACATGAATCAACCGTCTCCCACCTTCGAGGTCTATTAGTTAAAATTTGCTGCTTCTTGTCATAAGAAGTAACAAATGGATACACTTGCCCAGGTAAGAACCAGTTGCTAAGGATACTAATCCATATAGTCTAATATACAGTAATGGTTGACTGAATGAGAAGCGCTCTTAAAGTGAAAGAGCGCTTTCTCGTGAGTTTATTGCACTTACTAATGTCAATTCCATTCAATGAATGATGGCTGCCCCTGAGGTTGTGGTAAACAGTACAACAATCTTTCTACCCTCGGGGCACTGACTCGGGATATAGATATGTATATCTTTCCAAAACCACAATAGTGCTTTGTTACCGGCTGAAGACCAAATTATGACGAAGAAAGCCACAATGTAGTGGCAGTCCTCTTTATTTTACCACTCATATAGAATGCCGAATGACGACAAAAATACTCCTTAGCCGTTGGTAGTTCTTTTACTGGCAAACGGCAACCGGAAAGCCGTGGGAGTAGAAGGATCCCTTTTCATATCCATAACAAACGGTTTACATTTACCTGACGCCCGAGTAATCCATACTCATATTCTCGAATGTGCACAATTTCCTCATAGATAAGAATGAGATGTTGAGTCGCCATACTCTTCTAGGGCGTCTCTATTTGCTATTAGCAGCTCAATCATAAAAAAAGGCAGACTAGGCAGCTAATTAGGAATTGCAAGTAAGCTACGGACTCGGACTTTCAAGAGAAAGTCATAGCTGGAATTTATCCACATATCTCTACACACCGCTATCTATATGCTCACATATAATTACAAATTTCAGGTTTCGAAAAAGTATTCAATAGGATGGATACTAAGGACATGCTATCTGTTTCTCCGCTTCAGCTTCATCATTCTCATCTTCAATGTTGAACTTTCATAATTTTACTTGTATTAATTTTTAATTCTCATTCTGAATTTGAAAGCTCCTTAACGATCTCATATAGTTTTTATTTTTTTATTCCTTAGGGATGACAGCATAATTTATAAAATTTTAGTAACAGAAACATCAAACCTTAAAGAAAGTAAAACTTCATTTAACGCGTGCCTAATACCCACATACAAGCAAATGATTTCCGAACCGAATCAGTCTTTTTTCCGTTATCAATTTTGAAGTATTTTGATGCATAAAGGGTGACCATTTACTTTTGGAACCAATTTCATCCCGCTGAACCTCACAATTCTAGTTAAACCTAGAAATGAATCAACCACTCGTAAATTCAAATATCGTGTATCACAGGAGACAAGTCGTCAATAACTGGTTGTCTCGTGACCTCTGACATTTTTCAAAGGGATGGAAACTGTAAATTCCAAAAGCTGTATAATTATTTGGGAAAATATATACGCTTCTAACCAACAGCCATTTCACCAAACAACCATTTCTCAGGAGAGTAGAAAGTATGTAATACCTTCTTTTGTCAAGTTCTAAATGAAAATTGAGTTAATCATTCGACGATTATGGTTCATTATTAGTCATGTTTCAATAACCGTAATATAAATCTTTTGTAAACATTTTCAGTGGATGGACATGACGATTATTCCTTGCCTGTAAGCATTATTTATATCATTTCCATAAAGAGCTACAGTTTTCAATGTTTACTTTCTGGTCCGGTTTCATTTGGAATTTAATGACGAAATCAGAAAGGTTACTATGTTTAATCGAGAAAAATCCACCGTAAGTGAAATAGGGCACAGATATATAACACCTGTATTCTAAATTCATTATCATATACCTCACTAACTATTTTACCATTTCTTACAGAGCTCGAGCTAAGTTCTTAGGTTATTATTCCGTGTAACTGACTTCTTCATTTGCTCTACTGTCTCCCCCTACTATCTTCTTACGATCACTTCACATATTCCTTCAATTATACCTACTTACATTAATCAAATTGCCCATTAGAATTAACCTTTTCCCTAATCCCTTCTTCCATACATGCAAAAGGGGATTCATTTCAGTTGCTTTGACTAACCCTCATGCACATAATCCTCTTCAGGTTTGGTAGTAATATTCTACCCGTAAATGTACTTCCAAGTTCATACAACAGTCTTTATCTTCTCCTCGTGCAATTAAGTATGTACATTTACGATTATAATAACAAACCATCTACACAAGTATGAAGTACTCATGGGCTATGAGCTGGCCTTGTTCCTAGAGTAACTTTTATACTAAAGCAATATATAATTCTTCCCTCATTTAATCTCAATTTTTATCAGAAGTATGATAAAAATAGCTAGTTTCTTTCAATAAGTGTCCTTGTATGTTGATTTCCATTCAACCACTTTGTGCATTAGTCCACTTATGCATTATAAAACCTTTCACCTCATCGCTACATTTTCGGATATTGGCTACATTCTTTCAAACCAAATCCCATATACTCGTCTAAAGTTTTGCTGAGTAATGTTACATATTTTATGTGTATAGTTCCCTCCATCACCTTAACCGTAATTTCAGGGATATTTTTTTTTACACATTAACAGCGTAGGATGTTTTCTCCTTCATAATTTATGTGTACTGTCCTGCAAACTATATTTCATTGACCATAATACAACACCACTTTAACTAAGACCCTTTCAGGAACATGCATTGTTCTCCTCTTTACCAATTTAACCTTTCTTAGACTCATAATACTTAGATCCTGTTCTTTTTTTTGTATTGGAACAATTATATCCATTCTCATCTATTATTTCAAGGTCTATTTATTCGTGAAATACAGGAACATCAAGGCTGGCTCTTGAATGTATATAGCAAGGCATGTTGCTACCACGCTTATCATGAGATATTACAAATACATTCCTTAAAAGAACAAAAGCAAAGTGTCTCCCGTCACTTTAGCCTAAAATGATAGAATAACAGACGATGGAATGAAAAGCATTTTTAACAGTTAGTCGAGTGCGAATTTAGAACTTTTAGCGCAACCTCCGATCCCTTACATTATATCATGGCGTATTTTTTCATGTCAATGTATGGCATTTTTACGTGAGAAATATATGGATTTCTTTCCGTTCTTCCTAGTAGATGATAATATATATTAATAAGAGGAGGTTTTATCAAGCAAGAATAAAAAAAATTTTCCGTTCTAAAATACTCAATTTAAATTCCTTTAATTTTGCAATGATACGTTATGTAGTTCTAATTATTTGATACTACGGATGATTATTGTCAGCAAACTGATTGGTTACCCTAACAATGTTATGACTCATAAAATCAAACAATAGATTTTTCAAAGTTTTAATGTATCTGTTGTCATTGTTTATATTAATTTCATTCCTCTTTATGGAAAAAGTTTTAATAGAGTGACCTCCAACTTCGGGAACGGAGTTGCGTGACGGGCACTTTGAACCATCGTTTTTTTTTTATTAAATGATATATGGGGGGAAATATTTTAGCTTTTTCACGCTCCAAAGATCCGTGGACAGAAAGTATGGTTATTTATAGTGACCATAAATCAG
>NC_061100.1:96933003-96965503 GCF_015104395.2 Macrobrachium nipponense | reverse complement strand
GACTAAAAATAACCCCGTCTATAGTAGATGTCTTTTGATTATATTATGGCGCTTTGGTTACGATTTTATTTTTGAAAGTAGATTCCATGGATGGAGCGTGATACTTTTTCCCGGTTTTTTGCCTGTCACATTTTCTTTTGTCGGATCTTTGCCAGATAGTGACCCCCAAAACGGTTTTAATCCGGTATCCGGTATGTATCCATCTTTGCGGCGTCTTTATTACAAATACGTTGGGGATGACGTAAAAACATTAACAAAAGACTGTAAATATCACAATGATAATGAACCCAAAGAAATAGTAGTTCTAGACAACGGCCCCGAAAACACTTGGGATCAACGTCTACGATAGATCCGTTTTATCGAAGACATCCAAATACGTTGCTCAGTAAGGACAGTTTCCTCTTAAGCCTCTAAGATCTACAGCTTCCTGCTTTGCTGAAAGCGACTCTTTTTAACTCGGCGTGAAATTAGTGTAATTTTATTTATTTATCTTTTTTTTTCCTTTTGCTTATGAGCAGTGAATAATTATGAATTATTTATCTGCTATTCATTTATTTATTAATACTATTTTGAATTCATTGCATGAGGCATTGAATATTTAAGTGTTTTAAGTGTCGAGTGTGGAATATTTGATTGCAATACCTGAAAGACAAGACTATAAATGGATTAATCACGTCAATCTACGTGTTTTGCTTTTCTTTACACATAGGAACGCAACACTAGCGAATGATGGAAAACTCTGAAAATGTTTGGTGGCGCCAGTTTGCGTGAGTTGATCTGGGGGAAAGTACTTTAGAAATTGCAACACTAGGAGCCTCGCTGTTATTTCGTAAGATGTTACTTGCCTTTAAACAGTCCTCAATATTGCCGAAAAGAAGTTAATTTCTGATCAACTAAGTCATAATAGTAAATAATGAACACACGTCTCCATCGAGCGCACCTCCCCAACGCTACCCCCGACCCCCCCCCCCCCACAAAAAAAAAAAAGGATTTAAAACTAAGCCACTTCTGAAAGGTAAATAATACCAAAATTACACTTTTGAACAAACATTGTCATTTTCAGTAAAATATTATACAGTCCTCTCTCTCTCTCTCTCTCCTCTCGCTCTCGCTCTCCATCTCTCCTTCTCTCTTCTCTATCCTCCCATCCGTGAACTGTTAGAGAGGTTGATTAACAACTCAAAAAGTTATCAAAATTCATTCCCAAGTCCTCCATTTGCATATCAGTTGAAAGAAATGCCGCCCTTTTCCCCTTTTCTACAATTTATAGTTATACATTTCGTAATTAATAGATATAGTGATTTTACATTCGCAACAAACAGCCCTTTTGGCACCACATTTTAAAATGAATAAGTTAGAATGAGGAAAAGAGGAGATTTTTTTTTTTTTCATTTATTAATTTTTTCTAGATTTTCAGTACATATAATGAAATAAATTCTTTCCTTTCTATCTACGAGTGAATGTTTTATTTCCGCTAATATAATATTTTGGTTCTATATCAATCCTCAGTATGGTCAACATATTCAGGCAATATAAGAAAAGTATGCTTATACCATATATAAACAAGATATGAAACAAAATTTTAATTGTATTTTTTTTATAGTTCTTGACTCTTCATAGAATTTCAAAGCTTATGTTTGATATTTATATTTATGCAAATGAAACTTTCATAGATAGGCAAGAGAGAGGATGGTATGGACTAAGGAATTTGCTACAGATCTGCGAATCTTGTGAATTGAGTGCGTCACCGTTGTTAATTTCTGTGCCAAATATCAACTATGCATAGTCTAATTAAAAAGGTAATTTTGGATAGGTTTTGATTTTTCTGTACTGTTTAGGCATAACATCGCACCATTGTTAAAATTTGTAAGTTATTATGAAATCAACCATTTTGTAAAAAAAATTAAAAAAATCGAATTTGTACATGTGGTGGATTCTTATATCAATAAGTGATAGAGATATAATATTGAAAATACCACTTGTTATTAACAGATGGTTACTGAATCGGAAATGGTAAATTTCTGTATTTTTCTTAGTATATCTCTCTCTCTCTCTCTCTCTCTCTCTCACTCTCTCTCTCTCTCTCTCTCTCTCTCTCTCTCTCTCTCTCTCTCTCTTGGTTTTTAAGATTTAACTCTATTTGTTAAGATAATAAATAGTACCATTATTGTTCCTGTCCCGAATAATAAGTACCAAAATATCCCGAACTTATAATAGCAACTAAATTTCATGATTTTATATAAAGCATCTTATGGTTTACCATATCCTCTTTTTCTTGTATTAATAGCTACGCTTTTTTTGTTCCAGGAGATTATGTTCGACTTAAAGGATAAAACCTTCTTGAAGAAAATTGTATTCAGTATATGATTCCGCAGACCATAAAAGCAGTTTGTCCTTTTTTTCGGTAATGTCATAATCTGCTTTCATTTTACTTTCGTATTGTTTCATGCACTTAGAGTTCTTAATTTTAGTCACTGAACATATAATTTTTCGTTATGTTCTTTTTTTATATACCATTGCACTGTTGGATATGAACAGGAATCATTATTCAATAATTTTCTTTTTAACTTGTAAAATATGGCATTTGTTCAAATGATATGAGCGGTTGGTATTCAACTGCAAACGACACATTTCCTTATTAATTTCTTTTTTCTATGGCATTTCCTTCTCACATTTTAGATACAACGTAAGCTTTCCTTCTCCCCTTCTATCATACACAAAATTGAATATTCACATGAGATTTATATGAAAATGATACGTATTCATATATTGTGAATATATATATATATATATATATATATATAATATTATATATATTATATATATATATATATATATATATTCCGTTTATGAAAATTAAGATTATTTTATTATTCACCATGATGGTAATCCAGTCAGCATCTCAAATAGTAAGTAGATATCTACAAAAGTGTATTCTTTTGGGGAAGCTACTTTCAACAACCACTTGTCATTATCATCAGCATACACATTTAAACTCTATAAAACATTGTGTTAACCATACAAACGCTATACCCAGACATTTTTGGTGGAAATGAATTGAAACTTGAATAATAACAGTAACGAAATAAAAGGCAAAAGCACTACTTCTTACATGGGAAAAGACAATAAATGTCCCTCAGAGATCACAACTTTTAACCTATTGCGTATTTTGGTTTTATCAGTTTTTCTATGAGAATGAAAATAATATTGATTAGGTAAGAAAAGCAATCAAATACTCATCCTCTATTAACAAAGGACGTAGCAAGAGCTTCGCAATATTCTTTTCTATCAGTTAATAACGAATCATTGTCATATTATTGGACAGTATTGAAGACAACCTTGTGTGGATTTCGAAATAACGAAGAGAAAAACCGTGAATGTTAACAAAACCCACCATTATCTTTAACGACCTGGTTCTAATAAACAAAAAGAACTTAATTAAAAGAATAGGTTTTATGGGTTGTATTGAGAAGAAAGCGTTTCTTGTGAATACCAAGTGATATTGCTAACGAATGCTGAAGCAATTACTGGTAAATGAACGACAATTTTATTAATTGCACCTCGACGCAGTCGTTCATTAGATGAAATTGGACTTTCTGTTTATGCATTCGGTTAAAAAGGAAAGGGAAAATGCCAGCAAAAGATTAACTCGCATATGCAGTCTATATAGTACAAGGTTAGGCACATCAATAAAGGAGAGAGTTAAGCCACACGCAGTATTAACCAAAGGTAGTAATGCCTATGCTATCCTATTATAGTTAGCCGAGTGTGTGTGTACGTATTCCTATACACACACACACACACACACACACACACTTACACGCATCCATAATATATTATGTGTATGGGGAGGGGGCTTCCCTGTTTTTTATACTCTCTGTGCCACGAGTGAACTGGCTCATTTTCGTTGCTCTTTGTTTGTTATTTATCCTATAAAACTCTCTACGTAAACAGACGTTCTAACATATTTTACTATATAACTTAATAGATCGTTAGCTAAAAACCACTTTTTACGACGTGGGTTTAGCTTCCATTGCAGCCCTCTTTTCTTCGAAAGAATTTTCAGAGATCTCAATGTCATAAGTTTCGCTTATTCTTTGATTCATTGTTATCTGATTTTGTCACCAATTATTTCACTTACTTTCGAATAGCTATGTATCAATATAACTTGAACTGATCAACTCTCCATACACATTTTATGTCTTTCATTTTCATTTCCTCCATATAAAAGGTCCATCCGATTCAAACTCAGCGTCGTGCCCTTACAAACACTTTCAGTTCTGAGTTAATCGCTCTAATATAATATTACCAACTAACTTTACACCACCCTCATAGTTTAATTAACTTCACTCTCCACTCTGACCTCTTGCATAGATTTTTCTCATAGCCTAAATATACCTTACCATAAAGATATCTACTGGAATTTTTTCATTATATTAACAAATAAAATACAGAAATACAAGGTACCAAATTCCGTAATCAGACATTTAATTTTACACCAAACAAGTCATTCTCAAATTAATATATTTTCTTTTTTAGGAAAGCACGCTTTCTTCATGAAAAGTCTAACCTCACTCAACGAATTCTCTTGGATACTGAATATCTCAACATCACATCACCTATATCTCTATCACAGGAAATATATAGCAAGTCCATAAGGAAAATATATTTGTGCATACGGTTATTCTCTGTTCCATAGGTCATTCACAGACGCTCATGTTACAGGTACGTATGCTATGGAATAAATGATGTATCTATGAGCTGAACAATCAGACATATTCAGTAAGTATTTATTTCAAGTTAGAAACAAATCCTGCTATCATTCAGACCAAAAACAAGTTGCCCTGTTTTCTGAAAACCACATTTTCTGTATGACAATCTTACATATTGTCTCTGCATGTTTTCCTCCAACTTTACAGTGATTTTATAGCGATCCTTGTGTTCCATCACTGAATTCAAGCATTGCCAATCAAATCACAGTTTTTTTAATCAGGGAACCTTTCTTTAAGACTTCACATCACAGGATAATCATTACAAATAAAATTAGGTCCGTCAGAGATTTATTAAGACCACAGCTGATGTTAAAAATAAAAAGGTCATCAGTTTCAATAAACAAGTGAATATTCACTGAATTTTACCTACTATTAAAATTTGTATAGTTTCCTGTCATTTATTGACCTTACTAAACAGGTTTGCTTTGCTTTTTATTGGCTCTATTTTACACACGTTTGCTTTGCTTCTCTGCCGAAAACTGTGATTAACTGTTTGTCAATCAAGACAAACAGGAGACAATATTAATGAACCATTGCATTTCCCTTTCCAGACGAGAGAGAGAGAGAGAGAGAGAGAGAGAGAGAGAGAGAGGTGGGGGGATCCTTTATGCGTGAGACCGAAATTTCATCGCAGCATGACAATCACCCATGAGATCGTCGATTCCATTCGGTCCTCATATTTGGTGATATTAGCTATTCATGGAATTTGAAATACCTCTAATGAGTGCACCTGATATATTCATCACCATATTGTTCTTTGCGTTTGATATACTGTGGTTTCAGACATACAAAAGAATTCATACTGTGACCAATCATTTCGAAGAACGCTTAATATTCCTTTGAGTGAAAAGTTTTGCTCAATTAATCCCACAATCAATCAGGTAATGAACTGATTTGTATTATTTTTGGCATCTTTATTGAAATTTTTTTTCATTATTATTATTTCTTTTCTATATCTCGTTACATTTCAACTGTCACCTTAACAAGCATCATCTGTCCATGCATTCATACTGCGCTTAATGAAACATTACAATATTTTCCATCAAAAGATTTCGATCTTATTTTTTCATTAGAGTAGGTATAAATATGAAATGATGGATATCTGTTTTACTTTGACATTTATACAAAAGTTCCAACTCAAAACAAACGACTTTGTAGAAAAACAATACAGCATTACATGTGACATTTTCCCCTTTTAATTCCGTAGGAGTAAATAACGCTATATACAGACATATATATATATATATATATATATATATATATATATATAGTATATATATATATATATATATATATATATAAGTACATACTTACATACGTATATATATATACATTACATACATACATACAGACATAGTATATAATATAGGTATGAGAATATAGAGGGATGAGATATATATATATATATATAAGATATATATATATACATATATATATTATATAATATTTAAATATATAGTTTAATATATACATATATATAATATATATATATATAAGGTTATATACTATATATATATATATATATATATATAGACATAATATAAGTAGTCATAATACATACGTACATATATATCATACATACATACATATATAAATAATAAGATATATATATATATATAAATATATAGTATATATATATAAAATAGATATATTTATATATACATATATATATATATATATACTATATATATATATATAGATATATATATATATATATATTTATTTATATATATATATATATAAATATATATATATATATATATATATATATATCTATATATATATATATATATATATTTATATATATATACAGATATATATAGATATATATATATATATATATATATATATATATATATATACATATATATATATATATAGATGTTATATATATATATATATATATATATATAATTTATATATATATCATATATATATATATACCCCTATATATATATATATATATATGCATATATCTGATATATTTCCAGATATATATAGAGATATATATATATATATATATATATATATATATATATATATATATATATATATATATATATATATATATAGATATATATATATATGTATATATATATATATATATATATATATATATATATATACTTGGATAGTAGGGAATGCTTTAGATGCTTACCCTTTTTCCCTCTCACTTCATTGCTTTGTGGTTAAACAAATTATACGGGTTTTAAAGTACTATTAATTTTATGCACACAATCTTCATAAAACTATGTAGTGGGAATGCTTTTCTTGCCTGTGATGGATAGTCAAATCATTGTTTGTGTACAGGAATAGTGTAGAAGTGTTAAGGTTTAGTGGGGTTGCAATAGGACGGTCACCACAGTAATGTTCACACTCACGCACACACACATACACACACACACACACACACACATATATATATCTTCTTCTTCTTTCTTCTTCCCAGCTTGTTCCCATTTTTATATGGGGTCGCCGTTTCGGATGAGCCGTTTCCATCCATTTCTATCTTGTGCTTCTGCCTCATCAATTCCTTCTCATTTAAGTCTCCTCTCACACAGTCCTTCCATCTCTTTCTTGGTCTCCCTCTTTTTCTTCTTCCTTGCACCTCCACCCCCATAGTATGTCTCTCCCAGCGTGGTCCTCATCTCTCCTCAACAGGTGTCCATACCATCTCAGCCTCCCCTCCTGCACTTTCTTTGATACTTCCACCACCTTAGTTGACCCCCCTTATGTAGTCATTTCTTGGAATCCATTTTTTTTCTTAGAATTTAAATAGAGAGAGAGAGAGAGAGAGGCGGCAATTACATTGACATTCAACGCCATTTTATCAAAAAAGCGGATGAACAGCCCACGAGCGTTTTTATTTGATAATCAATTAATATAACGACGCAAAAGTACCTAATATACCTTCGTAGTTCCATAACACACCAAATACTTTCCCCTAACCCACCCGCCCACACCCATATCTCTCTCTCTCTCTCTCTCTCTCTCTCTCTCTCTCTCTCTCTCTCTCTCTCTCAAGAAGAAAAAATTACATCTTGAACATATTCTTTATAGATACCTTATTAGTATTTCACTTTCAATTATGAGTGAGTTGTTTGGTTTCGTTGCTTCTTATTTGTTAACAAATTACTTATTCTAGTTTATATTTCACCATATATAATTTCGAAAACGTTATGCCTTGCGTCTTCTGTATTTTTATTAATATTATTCTTAAGGCAATTGATTTGAAAATTAGCATTTTATCCATATTTGAATAAATTTACTTAAGATATTACTTTGGAAAAAAAAAGGGTTGAGCTGTTGAGCCACATTTCTTTTATTTTTACGGTATGCAAACAAGGGCAAATGCATCTTGGTCTTTATATTATTATGAAACATTGGAAATGGGAAGTAAGTAAAATGTATTAATTTAGTTCTATATATATGTAATCCTTTGTGTTTACGTTTTCATGCATAGTTATCACGGTATATTGTCAATCAGTACAACTACTACGACTGCTAATAATAATAATAATAATAATAATAATAATAATAATAATAATAATAATAATTTTAATAATCCTGGAGCCATGTCAATTTCATCATTGAAATAAAAAAAAAAAGGATCAGCACGCTAAAATTTGTATCATACTTTGAAAGCAAAATGAAATGGTACGTAATAGTATCGTGCTGGCTAATTCGCACCTTGTTGATATGAATCATGCATAATCAAGATTTACCGTAATGAAAGAGCTCACTGCTCTTTACATCAAGGAAGTTAACTGCAAGAACTTTGAAAGGGGTTTGGGACTGAAGGTGTTCTAAGGCCTGTGCTCAATACTACGTAGATATATGGAACTCAAACTGGCGGGAAAATTTTCGTGGATACATTGTTGTTCAGAGACCCACAAATAGCAGAAAATTGACATCTTTACATAGAAAGAAATATGATGCATTGCATTAGTATATTTTCTACTTAAATTCTACATTACTGCTTTGTATTTCGTGAATAATTACCGAGTTATTTCCTCCAAGTCTGGTTACAATTTTACAATGGTCAGTACCATCGACAACTCCGATAATGCACCGTTGTTTCCACATAGAATCTGAAATTTAATTTTCAGTTAGTAATTTTATTTCATATTTAAAAGGTTGCATTTTGAATTTTAGTAATTACCATCCAGCCATTTAACGAATACTAAGAAAGGAATAAACTTTAATCATAAAGGCATATTGAAATCTATAGAAAGACCTGGACTCCCAAACAAAATCTAATTTATTTTTAATGCCATCCTTAAAGAACTATATCGTCTAAAGTGCTTTTATGATTTTAAGTTCTTTCACTACTTACGAACTGTACATTTGCTACCGTTTAGTAATCTTCAGAAAACGAAATAAGAGAGAGAATTCAATAATAAATGAACAAGGTAATGAAAAAATGTATTTGAATTATGGCGGCAGAATTTGTCCACCAGAGCTTTCATAGGGGTATCGAGGATAATTGCAAATGTAATTGAGGGAGATGTGCACTTCCTATTTCTTATAAGAAGGCTTCTTCATTTATATTGTGTTTATGAGTGTTAGTTTTCTGCTTTAACCATTCAAATGTATGTAGACAGAACAAGAAATTGAACAGTAAGTGGGCTGTGGTTAAACGAAACGTGGCCAGAAACCTAAACTAATAAAGTTTGTATGAAATAACAAGAGTGATGGAAATAAATAATTGTAAAGAATTCGTCCAGAGAGAGAGAGAGAGAGAGAGAGAGAGAGAGAGAGAGAGAGAGAGAGAGAGAGACTTAAATAAGCGTATCATTCCCGTTATATTCCCGCTGGGAATATAATATTATGAAAGTATACCATATCGACAAGGAAATGAAAATGATACGCTTACTTAAGTCTCTCTCTCTCTCTCTCTCTCTCTCTCTCTCTCTCTCTCTCTCTCTCTCTCTCTCTCTCTCTCTCTCTCTCTCTTTCTCTCTCAGGACCAATTCTATACAATCATTTATTTCCATTACTTTTCTTATTTCATACAAACTTTATTTATTTAGGTTTCTAGCCATGATTCTTTTAACCATAGCCCACTCACTGTTCAATTACTTGTTCTGGTTGGAGCAGAAAAATAACACATGATAGGAAAGTTCAATAAACACCATATAAATGAATGAAGCCTTTTTATAAGAATAGGAAGAGTATGTCTCCCTCAATTACATTTGCAGTTATCCTCGAATTCCCTATGAATGCTCTGGTGTACAGGTTCTGCAGCCATACTTCAATTTTTTTTATTAACTGATTAATTTATTATAAAATTTTCTCTTTTATTTCGTCTTCCAATGATTACTAAATAGTACCAATTTAAAATGTTTAAGCTATGAAAGAACTTAAAATCATTAAAGCATTTCTATGCTGTATAAGATTGTTTTGCTGAAAGTTCAAAGATTCTAGTGTTTAAAGAATGTACGTCATCTTGATTTTAGATTTGTATATTCTGGGTTTACGTCAAAAGTGATTTTTTGTTTTTTTGTAAATATACAAAAAAATAATACGTATGGATACTCACACTGCATATATATAATATATATATATATAATATATATATATATATATATATATATATATATATATATATATATATATATGAAATTTTTAATTTTAATAGAGGAAATAATGGAATAGGTTAAACCTCTTAGGCATCTGAATAAAACCGTCACTGGAGAACAAAAACAAAGGTACAGAATAAAAACACAAAGAAAAAAGAAAAAAAAAACATTGGAAATAATACACCTTTGGGAAAAACCGAAATCGTGCGGTTTTCAGCCACAGGTCAAATTACATTTCTAAAATTAATGAACAGAACAAGAAAATATGACAGTACTGGGAATATTTTTCAACAGCAAGTCAACAACGAATTTAGTCTCTTATTTTGAACAGAAATACAGTCATGAACATATCGCTGAAATTCTTCCGTTCACAGATTAAAATATATTCGAGCTAAAAAAATTTTATTCTGAACGTGACACGAAAAAATCTGACGGTATCATACTGGGGAATAATGTAAATTAGAAAATGAGACAGACAGACAGACATGCAGAGAATTCTTACACAGTTTTGCCTAATTAACAGGCATTCTGCTTATTCCAAAGCAAATAATGCAATAAACAAAAAAGATGCCATGAACAGTATTTCAAGACATGAATGTGAATAACTGACGATGTAAACAACAGGCATATTGAATTAACTATTATGCTGAATTGACAAACTTACTTTACGATGATTAGCTCTCCACTAATAATACAATGCGGTGTGACAGTTCTTATACATGATTACTGGAGAGGTTATGGGAAGTTAAAGTCATTTCATTATCTTTTTTTATATTTTTGTATAAAGGTTGTCTGTGAACCCAGAAAAACAAGACAAAATACGACGAAGTTTCCTCTGCGCAATCGAGTTTTCTAATGCAGCGTATAATGCTGTATGAGCAGTGGCCTTAGATCTTAAAATTCAATTATGATAAACGACTGCAGTTCGGTATGTTTGGTGGGTTAGAGGGTGGATGATCAACATGCCAGTTAGCAGCCCTCTAGCGTCATTAGAGACGCATATTCTATTGGATTTTTATTTATCTATTAATCTATTTATTTATTTTTTGAAGCACCAGTTAATATTATGAAAAAATAATTCTCGCCTACAAATCCCATCTCGTGAAATTAGAAATAAATTCCTCTGGGTGCCTTATCGTTAACCATGAAGTAAACACTAGGAGTAGGTTCTCGAGAACGCACCGAAATATAGACATCAGATTACGGTAAGAGAATATCTTATATGTCTAAAAAAATCTCCAAGGTTACGACGTCACATACCACTAACCGACATAGGTTGCTGAAGGACAGAATAGATTCTCTTCACGATGTTACCAACAGAACAAGTGTTAATTTATCGAACTCTGAATTCTCCAATATATACGTGACCATGTGCTTAAATATAAACATAAATAAAATATGAAGATTTTGATAGTTTGGGTGGAGCCTCGAATTACAAACATCTAACGGCTCTGGAATTTATCAAACATATCGTTAAACTCTCTGTCTCTGCCACGCCGCTATACCCGTCGTGAGTGATCCTGGAAACCCAAGTTACCCTTCGTTGTCACTCGACTGTCTTTCTGCTTGAAATATAGGTGTGCCTTCTCTTCTCTATTTCAATCTTATTTACAATTCATAATAATTTTAGGACGTCTTTCGTGTGAATCATTTTAATGTTTGTAAATTTGTTTATCTAGCTAGCATTGAAAATGGGATTTGTAGTACAGAAACATCGGCAGTCATAATAACGCCATCTGATTTCTACGTGCCTGTTCTCCGACTTCGATCACACACACACACACACACACACACACACACACACACACATATATATATATATATATATTATATATATATATATATATATATATATATATATATATTATATATATATATATATATCTGTTGCGTGACACTTGCTTTTTTCGCCAATTTTCTATTTAACCAATAAAAGTACGATTAAAGTAAAAAGAAACGAATCAGTGGGTTTTTCTGCAGTTCAAAAACTCAGGTGATTTGCCCGGTGCTGTTTTTACCTTCAGATAGGAGGGGCACAAATAGTGCCATGCAGATTAGTTCCATTCGTCTTGCTGTCAAATACATCTAAATACTCCCAGTCGCTCTCCCGTGATGAAAAGACACCAAAATACGTACGACCATACATCAGCTTAGTGTCAAAATAAATCAGATTAGTTTCGACTCGCTTGGCATACCGTTCGCACCTCTTCCAGCTTTCAAAATTCCTTCACAGATCATGGTGAATACAATAGCTCGACAAACAGGCACTTCCTCAGAACTCCTTTAGGATTTTCACCCTAGCAGTAGGGTGGACCGCGATCCTTTGAGAAAACCTGCGTCACCCTTAATGAGGTCCTTCAGACGAGACCGAGATGCTGACCGTCCCTTAACGTCCTCTAGCCGTCATTCACACTTCACGCCACCCACGTAGCAGGCCACCTGCATTTGGTCACAACATAATGGGAAAGGGGAAAGATTAAATTTTCTTGCCACTTCTTATCCTACAGTATCAATTCGCTTAGGGTTGCGATACCTTTGATTTGACCCTTACCTTTCACACCAATGATTCCGGCCATCTCAATCTCCCTCTCCTAGTGACGCCCCTTCTTTGTTGTAAACAATGAGACACCCCTTTCTGTCGAAATACTGGGGATTTAGAAGGTCCTCCTTTGATGAAAAACAATAGAAGTCGCCGATCAGATAACATTCGAGATGATGGGTGCAGAAGGGGATATAAGGGCCCAGGTTCTCCCTCACAAATCAGTTAAGTAGGAACGCTGCAGTTAAGTAGAGCAGCAGGCCCTATCACATCACAATACTCTATGCACGTAGATATCTCTAGACCCAGCTATCCATAACGAGTTGAGAGAGACTCATCCAGCCAAGCGCCTTGGCTTAACCTACAAGCCTATGATCCCTTCCATAGTAAAATTCATAACAAACCAACGTGGCCAATATCACACAACGGCCTTTTGCAACCAGCCATTCCAGTCGCAACCTACTTACTCCCTTCATTGGTAGCAACCACCATCTCAACTAGCTCATTCAACAATGAACCTCAAGTCCACCGACTAAATCAAGTAATGTGCCAAGGAAACTATTTTCGACTAGAATCCAGTGTCTGTAATTTCAGTTCCCATTCCTAACATTCTCTCCATTCCCATCCCTAGATCCTCAAACTCATTTTGAAATTGTTTCCCAAATTCTCATTGCAGTGACATAATTATTTCATGCAGCTTATAGTGATATTCTTAACAGTGACTTAGCTGCATTTTGGTGACAAGATTCAAATAAATATTTTGCATGAAACCTACTGCAAAATTGTATTAAGTTTTGCTTTGCTCTTGCGCCATTAGTAAAGTAAATTTTTGCAATATCCTAGCTTCAGTCGTTATAACTGTGACCAACTTGCAGATTTATTGGTAGTGCTGTGTGTCTACCTGTGTGTCAAGTAACAGTGTTATTAGAGAGAAATGTAAATTGCATTTATCAAAAGTGATCATAGACGCTGTTTTGAGTGGTGCATTTTCTCCTTGCTGTTGTGTGTCAGACCTCCTGAAGGAAATTCAGTTTTACTCTTATGTGATAACTTTAGAAATTAGTTCTAAGTAATTTTAGTTACATCTACTCGAACTTGGTGTGGCACTAGTTAGTGGTTGTAACTGTTTTACATAGTCTACTGTACCATTGGGCTCAGTAGAAACCCTTCTATTACCCCTTGCATTTTAGTGAAATTATATTTATTTTTAGTGGACACATAGTGCTTGCGTTTGAACCAATTTGGTAGCTTAGCATATTTTTCGCAGCAATTATTTGACTTATTCTGTTCGCTGCCGCAATTTTGTTGGTCCTTCATAGTCACTGATTAAGTTGTCCTGCCGAAAAGACATGCAAATTGAGCCAAGTCAATTATTGATCTAGTCAATCAATTAAGATTTTAACCCTTACACCCAACAACACCGTGGCATATATATATATATATATATATATATATATATATATATATATATATATACTATATATATGTATATGTTATACATACATACATACATACATACATACATACATACATACATACATACATACATACATACATACATACATACATACATATATATATATATATATATAATATATATATATATATATATATATATATAACACCGTATCGTGCTTCTAAAAAATCAATAGAAGGATCCACAATAATATTCTTGTTTATCTAGCAAGACAACAGCTCACATCCACATGATCAGTTTATTGAGACGGTTTGTGCCGCACGAAGACACTGGCATATCATCAGCCTGGAATATATATCTTTTTTTAACATTATACTAAATTAGAACAATAAAATGCAAATATAAATTCACAGAAAAGTAGAACTTTTTGACAATAAGCTAACTTAAGAACACTAAAAGACTACCTATCTTGTAAAAGGAGAAGAGCAGAATGACTAGAACGTGATGACCATCCGAACTACACTTCAGGCCAACGAAAGAGGAGTGACAGAGACTTAATTGTTTAAATTAGGTGATAGGTGTTTAATGTAAAGTGACTCGATTGTTGTTACAAAGGATGCTTGTGTTGTTTATGTCAAGATAAAATTTTCTTTTTTTTTTATTGGAATCTTATTCCTATTGAGTCTTCTTCTCACTCCCCTCGTTAATTCTAATAAGTATTGGATAGGACATGAATACTTTAACTACTAGTTATAATTTGCAACCTTTTTGAATTGTTAGGGGTACCCAAACACCCAACATGAGTAACATAGGGATATTACTGTTCACTGGTCATAGTAGCTATATGTCCGAAAAACGTTACAAGAAATAGTTAGGCATAGCTTTCCTCATATTAGTTTCCGGTTTGTTTTTACTAACCCTTTACAACATCACTTTTGATGGAGAAGCCTACCCTAACTGTGGACCTTAATTCGTGTATCTTTTACATGTTTACCTTTTCGCAGTGTGGTCTGCATACATGGGTTCCAGTTCCCGCTGGCTCAGGCACAGAATTTTTGAACACGGGTCTTTCCTTTAGAGCTAGGTTTCCTCTTTCTAAAACACCCATTTCTGCCAAAAGGGCACAAGACCATCCTTTCACTGACCTCCTAATTTTCTCGCTCCTTTGGTGTCACATCTGGATGGTATGTGTGGATATTTGGCGAAGCAGTAGGATATCATACTTTCAATTTCCTTGCACTAGTCAAGGCTGGTCGTCTATATGCCGTTCCCTTAGCATGAGAGTGCAAGGGGAAAGCAACCTAGGATTCCATGACCAAGAGCAGGGTAGACCGCTAAACTCGGCTGGATGCCATGAACTTGGCAACAAGCTGTCTTTACAGTCCCTCACTTATGACACTGTTTCAAAATTTCACTTGTTTTCAACCCCACCTTATGACATTCAGTTACACGGACTATATCATGGATGGTACGCTTCTTAGAGATGCGACACAATTGTGATACAAGCACAGCCAAGTAGCACAACCCTGGTTCGCGACACACTAGTGTAAGTAACACGCATGAACAAAATGAACTGGAAGGGAAAGGTGGGAGGAAGGTTTTGGGGTAAGTTGACATTTACTCATTTTTTGCTCGTAATTTTTTCGCGAGATAAAAACGGTATGAGAAATCGTCTAGTCAGTTTAATTTCATTTGCACAAGCGTATCGGTAGCATGTGCATTCAAGGACTGACGTTCAACGTTTCTGAAATTATTTGGTCTTAGTGATATAAATTTTTTTTCCAAAAACGCTTTTAAATGTTTAAATAGACAAAGAACCCTCTCCCCTATTGATATACTAATTCATAAACACAACAGTCTTTCTTCATAATAAAATATATACTAACACATGCACACGAAAGACTAAGGTGTATCCAACATTCTACTCACATCAAACTCAAACGAACGATGAGCTTTCAACCTTTATTTTCAAAAAGCATTCAGATTACAATATTTTCTCGTTATTCAGATTTTATTGTATGTACAGTTTCAAATTTTATTCTGCGCACAGTTTCATTGCATATATATGGAAATAACTTGATGATACCAAAGTGATATCTAACCTTTAATATTGTTTACCTCTAAAACATGAAGCTCGGACCAATGAAGCCGGACTTGTTCTATTGATTCGCCATGTATTTTAGTTTACTAACCTTCTTTTAAGCACAGATTCATTGTATTTTAGTAAAAAATTACTCTTATTTTAACCTTTATTTAATAATTCTATCTAATTATCATTCCAATACCCAACAATGAAAAAACATTGTATGCCTAGGCTAACTTTTATGCCGTATATATGTTAAGAACACATGATGACGGGAACTGAATGGGAGTTTAAACTTTTGTTTGATAAACTACTTAGCTAAATAGTCCCGAAAGTGCCCAAGTACTGAGCTAATACAATTATTTGTATGGTCAAGAAAAATGTATATAAGTATGCAGAGTATTCCGGAAAGAAAACCGCCTACCATAGCTATCATGCTATGCTATAGCTGAACTATGCACCCTCCAGCGAATACAGTAGTGTGGTTTTTCATGTCATCTCCCCACATGCTAGACAGCCTCATAGAGAAGGTTGCTCTTTGTTTAAACTCCATCGTTCATTTACATTTAACCTGTGTAAACTGTTTGTGAAAAGCTCGTCATTCTGTTAAATAAGCCCTCTGTCTGATGACTGGTCGTTATACTTGATGGGTAAGCCGTATGTTGCGTTTAAAAGTTCCGTCAGAAATCCTGTCTTCCTACCTAGGTCCAGGTATATAGCAAAAAGTATTGCGATGTCGTCTAAACGTTGTTTTTTTTTCTCTCTCTCTCTCTCTCTTTTTTTACCGTTTCTGTGATCATCAGTTTTCGGTTTGTATTTTCATTTCCAATTACCACTGCTGTTTGTATCGATATAATTATAGAAACCCAACTTAAACGCGCAGACGGCATGACACTACGTCTTACCATCCACCAGGAGGCAAAGGGCGCTGGACTTGGGATTAGGGACCCAGGTAGATGTAATTGTTCCTCTCACCTGAGGACGGTCAGATTGACACCGAAAGAAGTACTTACCGTGGGCGTAAATAATAACAAATGCGCAGAAGTTTCTTATTCGCAATCAAGTTTTCTATACCTCGTATAATCAAGGTAACCGAAAATAGATCTATCTCTCTGTGGGGTTTGTAAAATGTTGCATGAGCTGCGGCCCATGAAACTTTATCCATGGCCCGGTGGTAGCCTAGCCTATATCGATAATGCTAACAGCCATAGATAAAATAGAAACTACTGAGACTAGAGAGCTGGAATTTTTTATGCTTGAATATTGGCTGGTGGATGATCAACATACCAATTTGCAGCACTCTAGTGTTATTAGTTTTTAGGATCTGAGGGCGGTCAGAAAAAGTTAGTAGAGAAAAATTGCTGACATTCAGACAAGTCGGCAAAATAGGTTTCTTTTCAGAAAACTATAGATCATGATGTTAAAGGTTACATTTTCCTAGGTCATTTTATTCCACCCTTGTTACAAGGAAATAAAGGGAAATAAACCAATTCCAAATTATAGATTTTTATATAGTTTTTCTCTCGTTTTATTGTTCATGATAGAAAAATCCACACTTTTATTTACGTTCAATCGCGCTTCTTCCGGGCAGAAAATGCGACCATACGGTGTGTGAATAAATATGGAAACGCTTGGTACTTTAATTTGGGCTTGGTATTTTCCTCTGGAATTGGGTCATACTATAAACACGTACAGCTTGTTTTATATATATATATATATATATATATATATATATATAATATATATATATATTATATATATATATATACATATACATATAATGATATATATATATATATATATATGTATATATATATATATATATATATATATCTATATATATATATATATATATATATATATATATATATATATATATATACAGAGAGAGAGAGAGAGAGAGAGAGAGAGAGAGAGAGAGAGAGAGAGAAAGGGGTTGGGAGAGTGTTTTTTAATGAAAATATTGAAGTAAGAACAAACCCGTTCACTTGAAATGTTGGTGGTGAAGAGTTATTGGTAGTCGGAGTTGAATTTGCTGTTTAAAAACTCAGATGAACTTTGAAATTCTTATGGATGTACATCCATATATGTAAATCTACATTAATGGTCATCTCTTACAACAAAGGTCATGGGACGTTTACACAGACAGAACTGAATGTTATCCAAAAAGAATGACGGAAAATAATGGCGTAATTTAGAAAGATGGTTTCGTATATGAAAAAAAATTAGTGTTTATTTGTACTTTTTATGCTATGATATTCCTCTTTATTTATTTTTTGTTTATTTATTTATTTATTTATTTATTTTGAGATATGAGGCAGGTCAATGAGGATTTATTAGTGTAAAAATTATTTCAATGATCATATTTGTTATAGCACGGTAGTCATCAGTTCCTTTTATACTAAAATCATTCAGCAAAATTTAAAGAAAATCTTTTAAATAATAATAAAAAAAGGTTATTATTAATATGCTGACGTATTTGAAAATAATGTGTAACAAAATATGCATGTTAAATCAATTAAATGTAATGTATTCAATTTGCTACTAAATGTGAATAATAAAGAAATATCAAGTCTCAAAACTTTAGTATATATATCGATATAAAACCCAGAATATTTATAAGAATCCAGAACAAAAGCTGATAAAATAACTTCCAAGAGAATATTAAGAGATATACCGTGACCAATATTTGACAGAAGCGAAATATCTTCAAGTCCAACGGCTTGCAATGCACGAGGATATCTCGGGTGTTAATAGAAGTGATGACGGACCCAGATAACCAACTCATAAATCATGGAGACGACGTTGGAATGACAACCTCGTCTAGAGTCTACATGCGCTGGATATATCAGATCGACGAACGGCCGAATAGAGAGAGAGCAAGATTCAGTGGTGGGAAGTAATTCTGCCCAAGTTACAAAGGGTCAAAATACGTTTTGTGTGTGTGTGCGTTTGTATTAGTGTTTAAGTATATAACATTTTACTCACATATCTATATATACTATAATATATATATATATATATATATATATATATATATATATATATATATATTACACCAAGCTGATACATTTTAAAGTGGTGCATCTTTTGTGCAGGGTGGATTCCTGTAGCGTGTACATCATCTATCTTTACTCAGTGACCATAGCGGAAGGTTACCCCTTAGGATAACACTTCACCATTCACTTCTTACACTCTCTCGCGCTTTCTGGAAACTGGAATCCCTCAATGACAACAAAGGTTTTCAAAATATTTAATTTGTTATCTGTGTATACTTTGCTAAACTAATTAATCAGATGTTCGTTCTATCCCACAACCTTTGATAATTGCTATTTTCTCGTTTTCTATCACACAAAACAAATGGTTAAAATCCCTCAAGGAATTAAGCAGCGAACTGCCCAATGAAGAAAATTTACATATACATTCATGTATACAAGTGAATAAATGTTGAAAGGTGCTGTAGTCTATGATAACTTCTTTTCCTAGGCTTCATAACTACTTATCCAAAATGCATAATATCTGAAAATCGTTACATTTCTAAGAAAAAGGGCACTCGGCTTTTACTGCTGAATTACTTTTCTTGTGGCCCATTTCCCCAGTTTCTCTCTCTCTCTCTCTCTCTCTCTCTCTCTCTCTCTCTCTCTCTCTCTCTCTCTCTCTTGTAGTAGCCATCTTGCTTGCGTTGTGGTGAGAACGTACCCGCGTGAAGTCAGATTAATCAACAGATATCACAAGTTTAACATACGACTAGAATTTGAGAAATATCTAGAAGTGTCGTGAACTATCGGTGATAAGATTAGTGTGAAAATAGTAGGATAAAGCGTCTTCTAAGTTTAGTTTATAACAAGTGTATACTGCAAATCAGAAACAAGATGGCAGTAAGTTCCAACTGCGGGAAGAGGTGGCGTAATTTAGCTGTTTAGCAGATTCGCAATACGATGAGGTAGCAGGAAGGGAACTGGCATTTCTCATCTATGAAATCAGCAACAGTCCTAACCCAAAAAGAATACAAAAAGCAGTTCATAGATATATTAGAAGGATATAATCCTTCAAAAAAACTGGAACCAAATCTAATGAAAAACCATCTTGAATAAAATAATTGAAGAAGTTCCAAATAAAATCCAAGTGGTCAAGAGACTCATAAAGAAAATATACATAAACCAACATAGTTCCGACAAAGAAAATGTGAATAACGGTGAATCTTGTGAATATCCTAATGATGCATTAGGAAAAAGAATGCCAAAAGCATGCAAACTGTGTAAAAAGGTTTGGTAATAGCATAGTCAATCCACAAAACCTAATCAGAAAAATGTGCTGCATGCAACATTCCGACCCATCCACAGTGTGCTGAGGTAATGCAAGATTTGAGAAAAGATACAAGAATTTTTTGTTCAACATGTCTATCATGGATAGACAATGTTATTAAATCAAGATTGAATGTACAAATAGTTGAGGATAAAAAGAAGAAGAAGAGGAGGAAGAAGGAAGAAAAAAAGAAGAAGAGGAAAACGGAAGAGAAGTAAACAAAAATGAAATGACAGAAAAAAAATAAGGAAAACAAAGAACAAGATAAAAGTATGGATGCAGAGAATACTCATGATACTACATATGAGGCAATAAAGCAGCATCCTACGAAGAAATAAATTACGATATGACAACCAAAGAAAAGCAAATCCCGAAGAGGCTCTACCCAGATCTACACAATGACGGGAAAGGAGGAAAAAATAGACAAGAAAAGACAAAATCTGCAACCTTTTGAAAAGAGGGAATTGCAGATTTGGAGAAAGTTTTATGTTACTACAAACATCTAAGGTATGTCAAAACTATGAAATATATGGTAAATGTGCATACTTAGATGGCTATGGGGATGATTGCAGAGATCTGCATCCAAAAATATGTAAAAACCTAAAAGAAAGAAAAGGATGTAAGTTCGACAAAAAATGCAAATATATGCACCCTGTAGCCATGAATCATAATCAAAATAAATAACCAACCAAGTAATAAATCCAAAATCAAGAAAGAAACAAATAAAGAGAGAAATCAAGAATATCAGGTAAAAGAGAAAAGCAAACCACCAAGTGAGATATGCAGAGGTGTCAGCAAAAAATTTCAAAGCATCAGCTCCGAAATTCTACTCAAGAGATAATAACTGTATTTATTATGCAAGAGGATATTGCAGAAACGGAGGAAAAATTGCAGATTCAGACACAAAATGAATAATTATGATGAAGGAAGATCAAATATTATGGAAAAGTTGGATTTTTTAATGTCAGAATTTCTGGAAATGAAAAAAAGAACAACATACCAGAACAGGAAAGAGACATGGGAAAATAAAATCCTTATTACTACCATTATTAAATGAGGAGAAAACACGCAAACCATCATAGTGATGAATGCGCAGGGTTTAGTTACGAGTAACTCAAAAAGAAAAATAGAGTACTTAGAAGAACTAACCCAAAATGAAAAGAAAATAGATATAATGAATATAAGTGAAAACCTGGTTATTCCCAAGAGACTGGGATATGATGATCAAATAAAAGGGTTCCAAACTTATAGATCAGATAGAAAAAATAGGAATCAAGGGGGAACCGCAATATATGGGAAAGACAAAAAACAAGGAAAAATATATGAGAAATATAGTAACTCAGAATGTGAACTAATAGCGGTAGAATTGGAATCTGAAAAATTGATGAACATAGTAATATATAGACCTCCTAATACTAAAGAGTTTGACTTAATAATTGAAAAATTGGATGATATATGTAGAAATCACAAGGACTGGACTATTCTCCTATCTGGTGACTTCAATTTTCCTTTCGTAGAATGGAAAGAACGAATAGGAGATTGTGGTTGTACTTATACATATAAAAAAGAGAGTAATAGTAGTGCAGAAGATAAGAGGCAATTTGAAAAGCTATTAGATATGCTACTAGAATACAACATTCAACAAATAAATCACCTGCCAACAAGAAGAAAGGAAAATACTTTAGACCTAGTAATTTGTGAACGAGATGAATTATGTTAAAGAAATAATAGTTTATAATGCGAGTATTTCAGACCATAATGTCATAGAATTAATAGTTCATTCCAAAGCAAGTGAAAATAGAGATAAGCAAGAAATGAAAAAGTGGGAAGGATATGGAAAATACAACTTCTACAGTAAAAATATAAAATGGTCAGAAATTAATGAAGAATTAAACAAAGATGGGATAACATTTCGTAAGTGATGACATAAGGGTAAATACGGAGATATTATATAAAATATTGGAGAAAATAGTGGATAAATATATACCGAAGAAGAAAAGTAAACATCATTCATGCATACCAAGAGACAGAAGGATCTTGTTCCAGAAAATCAGAAAGTGGAAAAAGGTCTTGCAAAAGAAAAAAATGCATGGAAAGTTATAGAACTAAAAAGCAAGATAGAAAATGCAGAACAAAAGATTATACAATCAAAAGAAAATGAAAAACGGGACTTGGAAGAAAAAACCCTATTAAATATCAAGCAAAACCCCAAAACTATTATACTCATATGCGAAGAAGATGAATCAAAGAAGAATAGAAATAGGCCCTCTGAGAATTGAAGGGAGATTAACGAATGAAAAAAAGGAAATTTGCAACATACTGGCAGAACGATATAAGAGAGAATTCACCCCTAGAATAGATAATGAAGATAATGATATAGAAGTAAGGGAAGAAATAGTGAATATTTAGCTGACATAGAAATTAATGAAGCTGATATTGTGCAGGCAATTAATAAAATTAAAAAATGGAGCTGCTGCAGGGCCGGATGGAGTCCCTGCTATTTTGTTAAAGAAAGTAGTTCATTCTATCGCAAAGCCACTTGCAATATTATTAAGACAAAGTGTAGATACAGGCGATTTATGATGAGCACAAATTAGCATATATCACCCCTACTTTCAAAAGTGGATCAAGACTAGAGGCAGTAATTATAGGCCTGTGAGTCTAACATCACATATTATGAAAGTTGTATGAAAGGGTAACAATGAAGAAAAATATTATGAAACATTTAATAAAAAAATAATTTGTTTAATATAGGACAACACGGTTTCGTACCCAAAAAAAAAAAAAGGAAAAAGTACACAAACCCAACTGTTAGTCCACCGTGAGAACATATTCAAAAATATGAAAAGCGGAAATGAAACAGATGTGGTTTATCTAGACTTTGCAAAAGCTTTTGACAAAGTAGACCATAATATATTAGCAAAGAAAATTAGAAAAACACAATATCGTAGATAAAGTAGGAAGATGGTTAAAAGAATTTTTACACAACAGAAAACAGATAGTTATTGCAAACGATGAGAAATCGGATGAAACCAACTGGTAATATCCGGTGTGCCACAAGGTACGGTGCTAGCTGCAATATTGTTTGTTATTATGATTTGAAGACATAGACAGTAATGTTAAGGATTCGGTAGTGAGTAGTTTCGCTGATGACACAAGAATAAGTAGAGGAATTACTTGTGATGAAGATAGGAACGCTCTACAAGAGACCTTAACAAAGTATATGATTGGGCAGAGGTAAATAGGATGGTATTTAACTCTGATAAATTTGAATCAATAAATTATGGAGACAGAGAAGGAAAGCTATATGCATATAGGGGACCTAATAATGAGACAATCACAAATAAGGAAGCAGGTTAAAGACCTTGGTGTGATGATGGAATAGGAACATGGTTATGCAATGATCAAATAGCAATTCTGTTGGCAAAATGTAAAGCAAAAATGGGGAATGTTGTTACGGCACTTCAAAACAAGAAAAGCTGAACACATGATTATGCTTTTATAAAACATATGTTCGTAGTCCACTTGAATATTGCAATATGATATGGTACCCACACTATCAAAAGGATATTGCACAAATAGAGAGTGTACAAAGGTCCTTTACAGCTAGAATAGAAGAAGTTAAGGACCTAGACTACTGGGAAAGACTACAATCCTTAAAATTATATAGTCTAGAAAGGAGAGAGAACGCTACATGATAATTCAGGCATGGAAACAGATAGAAGGAATAACAGAAAATATCATGGAACTAAAAATATCAGAAAGAGCAAGCAGAGGTAGATTAATAGTGCCCAAAACTATACCAGGAAAAATAAGGAAAGCACACAGGACATTAATCCACTACGCACCAGCATCGATAATGCAACGTCTATTCAATGCGTTGCCAGCTCATCTGAGGAATATCAGGAAAGTTTGGATGTGAGCGTAGATGTGTTTAAGAATAAGCTCGACAAATATCTAAACTGCATCCCAGACCATCCAAGATTGGAAGATGCAAAATATACCGGAAGGATGTACTAGCAAACTCTCTGGTAGACATTAGAGGCGCCTCAACTGAGGGACCTGGGGCAAACCCGAACGAACTGTAAGCTCTGTAAGGTAAGGTCTCACCTTCTGCTGATACTAGAATATTTCATAACAAAACACTGAGCTCCGACCAGCCATTCATTTTGCTAAGATATTCAGACGTGGTATGCTGACGAAAGATTTTTTATTTGTGGTACTTTGTGTATTTACAATTATTAGCTCTTTATCACCCTTATAATATTGATCATTAAGATTCAAAATTGGAAATCAGTAACAAAATAGCAGGATATGGCCCATATATATATATATATATAGATTATATATATATATATACTATATATAATATATATATATATATATATATATATATATATATATATACTATATATATATATATACATATATATATATCATATATATATCATATATACTATATATATATATATATACAGAGAGATACATATAGTATACATATATATATATATATATATATATATATATATATAGATATATATATATATAATATATACTATATATATAGTATATATATATATATATATATATATAGATATATATATATATATATATATATATATATACAGTATATATACAGATATATAGATATATATATATATATATATATTATATATATATATAATAATATATATATTTTAATGTACGTATCATTCAAATTCCCAGTCCTCATTCTGAAAAATGGAGCATCTAAAACATATCACGCTACAGTCCAGCCAAAATGGAGTAAATTCACCGAATAAAAAATAAATAAATAAATATGAATAAAATATACACAAATATGCGCCAAAGCAAAGGTTCATGGTAAAATAAATCTTCAGCACTGTGTATGGTGTAAGACATTGTTTCTCACAACTACCCATCACAACCAGCCCCCTCCCCAAACCTTCCCAAATAACCCTCCCACCTTCCGCCCCTAAAATCATCAGTCCCCACATAGCAGAGAAGAAAAGAATGTGATGCAATTTGGATGCTGGCATCTCCGGATAATACGATTTAGACAGAGCGAATGATTGCAGGGAATCACTAGGGCGTCATTCGTTGTATCTCGCCTGTAGGGCTTGCCAGCATTTTTTTTTTTTTTTTTTTAGGCAGAAGATTGATGGTTTTTATAGCCCTGGAGATTTAAGGTATCTAGCAGCTTGAAACCCTTACTTAGCCATCTTTTTCAGCCGTTTCTTCTGTAAATGATTGCGAAAATGCTTCCTATGCTATGCGACTCACAAACAATCGTAACATAACTTTAACAAAAAGGAACACTTAACGTATATAATTATATCTAGTAACTGTGATATATTCAAGAGGAATATACATGACAAGTGAGATGTGGAAATAAGAAGGCAGAAACTAGCAACAAAACACTCATTTTTCCATACACATAAAACAAACGCACACACACGCGCACACACACACACACACACACACACACACACATATATATATATATATATATATATATATATATATATATATATATATATATATATAACATAAGTCCTTGTTTTTATGGGAATTGTGATGGTCATTCTCAGAAGACCCATAAGCTTGCATGTAATTTGAAAGTATCGAAGGAAATTAATTAATACCGAATACCAGGCGAAAGAGAGAGAGAGAGAGAGAGAGAGAGAGAGAGAGAGAAGTTAATATTAATTGCCATGAAACAGGGTTATTCTACTATAACTCATTTCCTTCATGAATACAGAAAAAATATATTTCTATATGAGAGAGTACGTAGCAACTGCAAAATGTAGGGATCCTTCCATTGAGTAATTGTATTAATACTTCTTTTTTCCGGATTCACGACCGAATCTGGTTACTGTATTGGTAACGGTTTCGGAGCTAAAAATATATTGAAAATTTTCAAATAGTAGTCTTTCCTTTAGTTCCACGGAATGTGATTTAAAAAAAATTAGTTCTCTGGGATTTTTATATGAAATTTAAACGAACTTCTTGTTTTTTTATGATACAAAACTCCTCTTTACAGGATTAAAATTTAAAGAGATTCATAACTGATTAATTTATTAGCTTGTGAGTAAGCAACATTTAGCAATATGTATTTTACAAGAAGTTTCGACATATGTTTACATAGGAGATATGAAATAACTTGGAGAGAAGTTATAAAATAGATACTGTTAGGATCTTCTTATGGACAATGCATAAATGGTGATATGTTTGAAGTGATAACGAAAGTAAACACTAAGGTTTTGGGATCAATTAATCTAAGATAAACGAAAGAATACTGCCTTAATTTAATTTTTAAGTAACATAGTTACCACCTATTTCTATTGCATAATAAAATAAATAGTAGTCTTTCATAGAGTTGAAGAACATTATTATTATCTGCATGTGTTTCATTACTTAAGAGGTTAGCGCTAGGAAGGTGGGTGACTTTCCTAATGAAAAGTCATAAATTTAGAACATATACGAGAGATTAGATTATATAATATATGATAATAAGATATATAATTATGTATATTAGATATATATAGTATATATATAGATAGATAGATATACTATAATGTATATACATACGATAGATAATATATAGACATATTATTAATATATAGATATATAGATATATTAGATAATGGTGAATGTATAGCTATATATTAGAATATATATATATATATCCTATATTATTATAGAGATATAATATATATTATAATAATAGACGGATTATATATATGACGATCATAATAGATATACACGAGATATATATATAATATATATATATCTATATAATATGTTATATTTATAATATAATAATAATAGATATATATATATATATATATAATATATATATATATATATACATTATATAACATTAATATATAATATATATATGTAAATATATTTAATTATAATATATAAATATATATATTATTATATATATTATATATATATATTATATATTAGATAATCAGTATATATATAATTTTTTATACATACATATAAAATTAAATATTTAATTTACACCGTGATTTATTATACATTCATTAAACTACAAATGTCGTTCAATATCGAATTCGCGCTACTTCGGGAATATCCGCGAAATGATAAATGAATTGATACTTTAGTGTCTCGACCAACGCCACAGTACCTTTCTGACGACTCCAATCGACGGTAACCATTGGGGTATTAACAAAAGTATAAGTAAATGCCGATGGCAAATTCGGCATTAACTTATACCTTTCTTGATATCTCAGTGGTTGCCGCCGACTAGAGTCGTTGGAAAGGTACTATGTCGTGAGGTTGAGACACTTAAGTAGCATTCCATTCATTACTTTAAAAAATCCCCTTCTGGGATATTCCCAAAGTAGAGGGAATACGATATAAATAGACAAACACACACACACACACCACACTTCAGTATCATTCCATTTATCACTTAGAATTTCCCCATCGGTGATTATTCCCCTTCGGGTATATTCCCGAACTGGCACGAATTCGATATTGAACGACATTTGTAGCTAATTATATATATATATATTATATATATATATATATATATATATAGATATAGGTATATATATATATATAAGTATATATATATATATATATATATATATATATATATAAATATAAATATCAAAAGCAGGGCTAGCAACGGCTAGCAAGACACATCAGTGAGAGGGTGGACCAGGGAAACCAATTAATTCCAAAAATATTTCTTTATTACATCATCAGGGATCTGTGGAATAACGAATAAATTACAAAAAAGCCTACTGGAAAATTTAAAATTTCGTAAGAAAATTAAAATTCAATACATTACGGCAAAAAAGTAAAAAAAAACACACACAAAAGAACAAAAAAACCAAAGGCCGCTGACCAACCTTATGTGGAGAGAGCAAAAGACAAAATGTTTACAAAGAAAGTTAACGCAGGTAAAGTTGAGTAGAGGAGGTTTGAATTTAAGTGTGGGACTAGTTGTTTAATAAACAATGACTCCATTATAGGCAATTCGTGAGGATTAGCTCTTTGGCCTATTATACTAAAATCACTTCTTTCGATGTAAGTTTTACAGATTTTGGAATGAGCTCTGATATTAGAATGTTCTGGGTTGGAGAGCCTACAACCAGTACGAAAGCTAATTCGCCGATGGGAGTCGATTCTAACTGTCAGTAACCTCCTTGTGGATCCGACATATGTCCCTGAGTTACACTTACGGCAAGTATACTTATACACCACGTTAGAGGACAAAAAATGGCTTAATCGATCCTTGTGTTTAAAATAAGATCCAATTGTTAACGGATTTTTGGGAATTCATTTTAAATTAATCGCACCATAGTGATTATTGATAATTTGTAAAAAACGTTTTCTAAAAGAATCATCGTGTAAAAAGGGAAATTTGGCGTAAACGTTTAACTTGGGCACTGTTTGTTTAGGATGCAACTACTACAACTCTTGCATTTACAAGTTTAAACTTAATTCCGTATTTACTCTCCTCCACAGGGCTTTTTTCATTAAACTGGCATTCCTTTCACCTGGAAACTAAGTTTCTCTTTGAATACTTCATGAATAACTGCTTCCCGCGTAGCTTATTTTTTAAACAACTCCGTATATTTCTTAACAAACAATTCGCTGATGTCATGAGACCTCCAATAGTGCCCAAGTTAAACGTTTACGCCAAATTTCCCTTTTTTCACGATGATACTTTTAGAAAACTTTTTTTTTTTTTTTTTTTTTTTTTTTTAAATATCAATAATCACTATTAATTCCCAAAATCCGTTGACAATTGGTTCTTTTTTAACCACAAAGATCGATTAAGCCCTTTTTTGTCCTCTAACGTTGTGTATAAGTATACTTGCCATAAGTGTAACTCAGGGACATATGTCGGATGCACAAGGAGGTTACTGACAGTCAGAATCGACTCCCATCGGCGAATTAGCTTTCGTACTGGTTGTAGGCTCTCCAATCCAGAACATTCTAATATCAGAGCTCATTCCAAAATATGTATAACTTACGACCAAAGAAGTGGTTTTATTATAATAGGCCAAAGAGCTAAGCCTCACGAATTGCCTATACTGGAGTCATTGTTTAATAAACAACTAGTCCCACAGTTAAATACCCAAACCTCCTCTACTCAACTTTACCTGCGTTAACTTTCTTTGTAAACATTCTGTCTTTTGCTCTTTCCACATAAGGTTGGTCAGCGGCCTTTGGTTCGTTGGTTCTTTTGTGTGTGTGTGTTTTTTTTTAGCTGTAATGTATTGAATTTTAATTTTTTTATGAAATTTTAAGTGTTTACAGTAACTTCTTTTAGTAATTTATTGATTATTTAACAGATCCCTAACGATGTAATAAAGAAATTATTACGAAACGTCGGAAATAAAGAAATATGTTGGAATTAATCGGGGTCCCTGGTCAACCCTCGCACTGATATATATATATATATATATATATATATATATATATATATATATATATATATATATATATATATATATATATGTGTGTGTGTTGTGTGTGTGTGTGTGTGTGTGCGCGTGTGTGTGTGTGTGTGTGTGTATTATATATATTGGATATTTAATTTCATTAGAAAAATGTGGAAATAAATTTTTCAAGATATAATAATGCCAGTTAAAAAATGAAAATTTTTAATAAGCATAATATTCTCTAAACACAGAGATCGAGAAATCAACAGCACTTGTATAATAATGAACACTGTGCACTAATCATCTAAGCCGGCACCCAGCAGCCCTCCACTCCCCAAAAGCACAGGAAAATGTGTAAATAGTTCATTTATATCTGGACCTAGTATGGCAAAATCATGATCCTATTTTAAAAGTTATTTTAACCGCAACTCGGAATCAGGATAAAAAAATAAATGAATAAAAATAAAAATAAAATAAATAGAGGTTTGTGGCTGCGGTCTACCGAATGTCACTGAATATGCATGATTCACAACACGAGCAGATCAAAATGTTTTGAAAAAGCGGGAAAAAAAGTTTACATAGATTTAAATTTATTTTTTCGTGTTTATCTGCTTATCCTTCCGAAGTTTTAAGTTAAATGAAATCATCTCTGTTATTTTTCGAATTTCACATAGAAAATTCTAGACGGCATTAATTATTGAACTTACCATAAGGTTATTCCAAAAGATAAAGTTTCTTTTAATTTAACTGTGAACTGAAACATTCTTATGCCTTTGTCATGAAAAAGAGATGAAAATTCAGTGTCAAAAAGGAAAGACTGATGATTTCAGTGTTTTTAATTATTTATGTGGAAGTTTTTGTACTGGTATCAAATTATCTTGGGAGGAGTGAAATGAGTAAAGTTTACCATAGGATAAAATTATTATAAAGCAGGTAAGTTCTGTTTTTATATCAAATATTACAATATCATAGTATCTATAGAAAAATAGATGCACATATTTCGGGTAACCCTTTTTTAGGGAAATGAAGCTCCTTCATTTGCAGAACTAGAATATAGCCGAAAGGATTGTCTTTCCAAACACAAATTAATGTTAAAACAACCTGACGATAAAGTAATTTTTTTTTTAGATTTTTTAAATGTTTATGCTGTAACATTATGGGAATAAGAGTGATATATTATTCGCTTTATATCTTCCCCCCCAAAAAATAGATAAATATTAATCACCATAGTATGAGTAAATAAACTTTCAAACTAGACGCAAGAAATATCTAATTAGTTTATAATCATATATAAATAATGAAAAGAGAGAAAAGTATGAAACCGAGATGAGAGATATCTGGGTAAAATAATGCTTTGACTTATTTACACATAACAGTTTTTTTTCTTTCAGAAGTAAAAATTAATTTTTGGCGCCACTCAGGGACATGTAATCTGGATATATCACCAATGTTTCATGAATATTAGAGGAAAATACTTGTAAAAAGGGCTAAAATCAGTTCTAAAATTATGCTTAGGTCACGGATAATTGTAGAGGCCAGGCCATAAATAAATATGGATCAATAGTGTAAGACATCTTAATTCATAGCCTACGAAGTTCACCACGTATCCCCTACTTACCTATCCTTTGAAGTCTCACTTGGCATAATAATATGTCCACTTATTGTTCCCTTATCCTTCTGGGAGAGGGGATTACATTGATTCCGCGATACTAGCCACTTTTGGGTTGATATATATATATCTATATATATATATATATATATATATATATAGATATATGTATATATGATATATATATATATATATATATGTGTTATATATATATATATATATATATATATACATATATATATAGATATATGTGTATATATATATATATAATATATATATATATATATACTATATATATATATAAAACATATATATATATATATATATATGGTATATATATATATATTATATAATACTATATATATATATATATATATATATATATATATATATGCGTAAAAAATCTCAGTAGATGCACGTGACTACACCTAAATAAAGCGAATACCACAGGAAATGGTTTACCCCAAATATATGTGCATCTATTTTTTCTGCAGATACCAGATATTTTGAGGTTAATATAAAAAACAGAACTTGCCTGCGGTATAATAAGTTTACCTAACATCCTAGGATATTCGCTTATAATAAATTAATCTATATAATATATATATATATATATATATTGTATAGTATATATATTTTATATATCTAGTTTTATATGTATGATATATACATATATAGATATAAAAAAAATAAATATATAATATATATATATATATATTATTATATTTTATATGTATATATATACAGATATAGGAGATA
>NC_061100.1:96905503-96928003 GCF_015104395.2 Macrobrachium nipponense | reverse complement strand
GTAATGTTATCAATATACGGTAAACTTGAGAAAATGAAGATTATGAAAATTGAAAGTTCATTGCTCTTTGCAATTATTTTTTGTTTTAGTTTAGATAAAAAGCACTCATATAAATATGAAAGTCACTCACATACAGTTTGAATAAAATGTTTACTGAGCAGCATAATAAGAGATGGATAGGCAGACATACAAACGGCCTACTTGGATTATATATATATATATATATATATATATATATATATATATATATATATATATATATATATATATATGTGTGTGTGTGTGTGTGTGTGTGTGTGTGTGTGTGAGTGTGTGTGAATGTCTTTATTTTGTAATACAACAGCATGATATGAAGAAAAAAGGCCCATAAAACACTATTTTAATGTTGCAACCATATATTTCGAGCACTTCCTTCTGTGCTCCTGATCACTGGTAAAATTTGGACATAGGATGTATTACAAGAGTATATATACAAAACCATATGTAGGTATGGCAGTAATTCTCTGTTAGTGAACCAGGAAGGGTGGAAATTAACTATTCCCTGGTGATTTCTGGCCTCATTAACTCCCGTCTGCCGACTCGCCCGGTGGTCGGATGTTCTTGGACACCTGCTTGAGGAGCGGCCTAAGGATTAGTTCGTCGATGTCATCCGATTTCCAGTGTCCTCCTGACAGGTTCATATTGTTGGTTTGATTGATGATAACAGATTCCAACATCCTCTTTTTTGTACGGACGGTTACTTTTGAAAACCAACTCCGCCCCACTCCAGTTAATAGTATAGCCTTTGTCCCTATGATACGAAAATCCCCGAGTTCTCTGATGCATATCGCACTGATCTTTTGTAAATCTCATTACAATTGCTACATTATGTCTTGTAAACTCCGGCTTCTTCTCCACTTTTATTTAGGTATACGTTAATGAGCGAACTCCCAATGGATTTGGGATAATGGAAAATAAAAGGATTGGGCACAATTTTCAGTGTCGAAAATGATAACAATGATTGCAGGTCCACAATAATATCGCATGTGAAGTATATAAAGTGTTTAATGATAAGAGCTTTCGAACCCTGCACCAGGTTCATCCTCAGCAAAGTGAACATTATGAATTTAAAAATCTTTCGAAGTAAACTTCTGAATAGGACAATTATTCCACTATGACGAACGCAAATGAAGGAAGCGCTCAACAGCCCAACTAGGTGATTCCGTTGTTGTTCGAATTCCTGCTGGTTATTCTGCTGGAACGTCTTGTTGGCTGTGATGATGCTGCACGGTGTTCCCTTGGCGATGCGGCTGCAATAATGCTGGACATCACGTCCCCCGTGTTGAATCTGTCTGAGGGAGGAGAGCAGAAGAGGGGGCAACATCAGGCGGAGAAAAAACAAAAAAAAAGAGCTGTCTTAAGATTAAAATTTTTAACAAAGTTTTTAAGAATGCAAAAATTGACTAATGGGTCTACCCCAATGAACGACTTGTTACCGTAAAAAGCTTGTCCTAAGTTTATGGCGGCACCTTCCACTAGTCTTCTTGTTTGGACATTGTTATTTTTAAAAATTATGTTAGATCCATCCCAATTCGGTCTATGGTTGTTCTTAAAAGCATGGAGACTATTGCATTGTTCTGTGCATGAAGTGCATATGCTCGTTGTGTTCCCTTAATCGGGTCGGTAATTATCTCCTTCACTTCCTTTCCCCAAAATATTTTTCCTTGCAGTCATGACCGGGGATTTCGTATACTCCCGGAATGATAGTATTCTTATCGTTATTGTTGTTTCTGATTAGTTTATGGCTAATGGTGTTTGGTATTTAAAAACTATTTTGGTATCTTTCTGGCTACTGTTAACGTAATTACATAATTTGTCGAGGTTGGGATTAAATGGGAGGGGTAAGAATCTGTTGGGTTTTTCCTTGGGGTTGTTAACAGGACGATAAAATGCTTTCTTAGCTCGTGAAATGGCTTTGTCAATAAAATGATCGGGGTATCTTAGTCCTCTAAAAGTTGATCGTATGTGCTGAATTTCTTCCATCGACCAAAACTCCCGGGTCGCATATTTTAAAAGCACGTAGGGCAAAGTTCATTCTACATTGCTCTTAATGTTATTTGCATGGAATGAATAAAAATGTATGTAACTTTCTGAGTTGGTTGTTTTGCGATACACCGAGAATTGAAATTTATAATTATTGCGATCTCTAATGACTAGTACGTCCAAAAAAGGTAGCTTATAATCTACTCTCTCTATTGTGAATTTTATGGAGGGGAGAATACTGTGGCTATTTCTAATAATCTGTTTAAGTTCTGATCGTTTCTTCGGATGACAACGAATATGTCGTCTACATACCTAACCCAGAGCAATGGTTTTAATGTATCATCACACCTGTTTAAGATTTCCCTTTCAACAAACTCCATACATAGATTTGCAAGTACGGGGGACAAGGGGGAACCCATAGCTACACCTTCCTTTTGGGCAAATCCTTGGTTATTGAATTGGAACACTGTTGAGGTTACGCATAATTTAATAAGTGCAAAGAATTGGTCTACTGGAATAGGAAAACTAATGTTGCCAAGATCACTGTTCTTTTCTTTTAGATTAGTTAGTACACTAGTCCTAAGAAGGGGACATTTGTAAACCAAAGCCGACACATCAAGGCTGGCCATATTGCCGTCAACACTACCTAACTCCCTAACGCGCTGGATGAATTGATGTGAATGTTGAAGGTAGCAACCCTGAAAATGTTCCTAGGAAATTACTGAGTACTTGAGTGAGCCAAACAGCTAGGTTGTTCTGTGGAGATCCACATGTAGCAACAATTGGTCTCAAAGGGCATCCTGGTTTATGTATTTTGGGTACTCCATAAAAATAAGGCACAGTTGGGGATTTGGAGGATATCTTAGTTAGGATTAGTTCTTTATGTGTGGTAACGGAGAGGGTGTTGGCAATTTTTCTAAGTTTCCTATTGAACTCCTGTTGCATCTTTGTAGCGGTGGGAGGCGATTCTAGAGGAGTGTATGTGTGGCTATCGTTAAGAAGGGCGTAAGCTTTTGCATGTATAAGTTTGTATCCATTATTACTGTGGATCCTCCCTTGTCTGCTCTCATAATCCTTATGTTCTTGTTGTTCTTTAGGGAAATCAAAGCTAACTGGTGTCTTTTGGGTAAAATGTTTATCACTTCGTTCTTTATACTGTCATTTAAAATGCTGCTCCTTTCAAAAAATTCAATGTAAAATCAGAATGTTTGAAATTGAAAAGGTTAACACTACTTATTATATTTAAGATATCGGATTTATCTGTTCTGTGCAAAACCCCATTCCCAGATTAAGGACTTCCAATTGCTCTTTGTCTAGTCTGACAGATGATAAATTATTTACTTTGTTAGTGGAAAAATCCCATTTTGATTGATCTATTATTCTGTAATTTATTATTTAAGCTCCTTATATGTTCCCTCGACCTGGAGCTTAAATAATAAATTACTCAGAATAATAGATCAATCAAAATGGGATTTTTCCACTAACAAAGTAAATAATTTATCATCTGTCAGACTAGACAAAGAGCAATTGGAAGTCCTTAATCTGGGAATGGGGTTTTGCACAGGAACAGATAAATCCGATATCTTAAATATAATAAGTAGTGTTAACCTTTTCAATTTCAAACATTCTGATTTTACATTGAATTTTTTGAAAGGAGCAGCATTAAATGACAGTATAAAGAACGAAGTGATAAACATTTTACCCAAAAGACACCAGTTAGCTTTGATTGCCCTAAAGAACAACAAGAACATAAGGATTATGAGAGCAGACAAGGGAGGATCCACAGTAATAATGGATACAAACGTATACATGCAAAAAGCTTACGCCCTTCTTAACGATAGCCACACATACACTCCTCTAGAATCGCCTCCCACCGCTACAAAGATGCAACAGGAGTTCAATAGGAAACTTAGAAAATTGCCAACACCCTCTCCGTTACCACACATAAAGAACTAATCCTAACTAAGATATCCTCCAAATCCCCAACTGTGCCTTATTTTTATGGAGTACCAAAATACATAAACCAGGATGCCCTTTGAGACCAATTGTTGCTACATGTGGATCTCCACAGAACAACCTAGCTGTTTGGCTCACTCAAGTACTCAGTAATTTCCTAGGAACATTTTCAGGTGCTCACCTTCAACATTCACATCAATTCATCCAGCGCGTTAGGAGTTAGGTAGTGTTGACGGCAATATGGCCAGCCTTGATGTTACGGCTTTGTTTACAAATGTCCCCTTAGACTATGTACTAACTAATCTAAAAGAAGAACATGATCTTGGCAACATTAGTTTTCCTATTCCAGTAGACCAATTCTTTGCACTTATTAAATTATGCGTAACCTCAACAGTGTCCAATTCAATAACCAAGGATTTGCCCAAAAGGAAGGTGTAGCTATGGGTTCCCCCTTGTCCCCCGTACTTGCAAATCTATGTATGGAGTTTGTTGAAAGGGAAATCTTAAACGGGTGTGATACAATAAAACCATTGCTCTGGGTTAGGTATGTTGACGACATATTCGTTGTCATCCGATGAAACGATCAGAACTTAAACAGATTATTAGAAATAGCCAACAGTATTCTCCCCTCCATAAAATTCACAATAGAGAGAGTAGATTATAAGCTACCTTTTTTGACGTACTAGTCATTAGAGATCGCAATAATTATAAATTTCAATTCTCGGTGTATCGCAAAACAACCAACTCAGAAAGTTACATACATTTTTATTCATTCCATGCAAATAACATTAAGAGCAATGTAGTAATGAACTTTGCCCTACGTGCTTTTAAAATATGCGACCCGGAGTTTGTCGATGGCGAAATTCAGCACATACGATCAACTTTTAGAGGACTAAGATACCCCGATCATTTATTGACAAAGCCATTTCACGAGCTAAGAGATCATTTTATCGTCCTGTTAACAACCCCAAGGAAAACTCAACAGATTCTTACCCCTCCTATTTAATCCCAACCTCGACAAATTATGTAATTACGTTAACAGTAGCCAGAAAGATACCAAAATAGTTTTTAAATACCCAAACACCATTAGCCATAAACTAATCAGAAACAACAATAACGATAAGAATACTATCATTCGGGAGTATACGAAATCCCCGTCATGACTTCAAGGAAAAATATTTTGGGGAAAGTGGAAGAGGATTACCGACCCGATTAAGGGAACACAAACGAGCATATGCACTTCATGCACAGAACAATGCAATAGTCTCCCATGCTTTAAGAACAACCATAGACCGAATTGGGATGGATCTAACATAATTTTTAAAAATAACAATGTCCAAACAAGAAGACTAGTGGAAGGTGCCGCCATAAACTTAGGACAAGCTTTTTACGGTAACAAAGTCGTTCATTGGGGAAGACCCATTAGTCAATTTTTGCATTCTTAAAAACTTGTTAAAAATTTTAATCTTAAGACAAGCTCTGTTTTTTCTCCGCCTGATGTTGCCCCCTCTTCTGCTCTCCTCCCTCAGACAGATTACAACACGGGGGACGTGATGTCCAGCATTATTGCAGCCGCATCGCCAAGGGAACACCGTGCAGCATCATCACAGCCAACAAGACGTTCCAGCAGAATAACCAGCAGGAATTCGAACAACAACGGAATCACCTAGTTGGGCTGTTGAGCGCTTCCTTCATTTGCGTTCGTCATAGTGGAATAATTGTCCTATTCAGAAGTTTACTTCGAAAGATTTTTAAATTCATAATGTTCACTTTGCTGAGGATGAACCTGGTGCAGGGTTCGAAAGCTCTTATCATTAAACACTTTATATACTTCAATGCGATATTATTGTGGACCTGCAACCAATAAAAGGATTATTAGACCTGAGGTGTTCTGAAACTTTTTGGATGTTTTCATCGCATGGAATTTTTACTTTATCGCTGAAGTCTATTTGTCTATTTTGACTGGGACCTCTATAGTATATTGTATTCACTTTATTTATAGCCCTCTCGATAGTGTATGGTGGGTAAAGCAGGTGCATTAGGTGTTGGAGGATCGTGTTAAATTCTTTATCTACGTACCCATTTGAACGTAGTCTAAGCCCCCTGAGGAATAGGTTACACCCGACCATGATCTTTACGGATACATGTGGTAACTTAGGAAATGAATATATGAAACAGCGAAAGTTGATTTCCTGTATACTGTGAACGCATATCTATTCTGCTCTCTTATGATTAGTACGTCTGGGAATGACAATTTCCCGTCCTTTTCCCATTCTGTTTTATTTTTTATAGTCGGAGCTAGCGAATTTAGTTTACTGAAATATTCATTGAAATCTCCCCACCTATCATCCCAGTAAGTAAAAATATTATCTAAGTATCTAAGCCAGAACCATATTGCGGTGTTTGATAGAGGACAAAGGGATAGGGGACTGCCCATGTTACAACCAATTTTTTTTTTTTTTATAAAAATTACCATTGAAAGAGAACACTTTGTTAATTACACAGAGGTTGATTAGTTGGATTGTTTTGTCAATACCAAGAGGAAAATGTAATTCATCTGGTTGTAACTTCCTCTTTAGAAAGGACAACACGTCTGCGATCGGGACTTGGGTAAATAATGATTCGACGTCAAGGCTGAACAGTTTGATGTTATTTGCTGGGATATTTAAACTGTACATTTTTTCATAAAATCCTTTGCATGTTTAACATGGGAGGATGAGAATGTTCCTAGAAATGGTGAAAACAGGTCTGCAAGCCATTTGGATATTTTAAACATAAAAGAGCCCCTGCTGGATATTATGGGGCGTAGAGGAATCCCATCTTTATGAGTTTTTGAGAGGCCATAAAAATAGGGGATAGAGGGGTTGATTATCTTCAGTGACTCTAGTAATTCTATGTTCTTCTTATTACCCGCTATGGTTCTGATTGATATATTAAATTGGGCAGCAATGTTTGTAGTGGGATCTTTCGTTAATCTATCATAGGTCTCCGTGTCGTTTAAAAGTTCATGAACTTTACTGATGTAAGCCTCCTTATCTAATAGAACTTAATCTAACTAACGCATTTTGGAATCATTTTAAAAGCGAATTTTTTTTGTGGTTTTGCTCCAAGACATTTAATAAAATACCTTTGAGACTTGCGTCTTTTTTGTCATAGTTGATTTTTGCAAAATGTTTATCAAAAGCAACTAAGAAATTAAAACCAGGTCCCGAGAGTAACCTACATATTACGGACAAAGGCCATACTGTTAACTGGAGTGGGACGGAGCTGATTTTCAAAAGTATCTGTCCGTACAAAAGGAAAATGCTGGAATCTGCTATCATCAATCAAACTAACAATATGAACCTGTCTGGAGGACATGGGAAATCGGATGATATCGACGAATAATTCTTAGGCAGCTCCTCAAGCAGGTGTCCCAGAAGTTCCAGCCACTGGACGAGTCGCCAGACGGATGTTAATGAGACCAAAAATCACCAGGGAATAGTTTCATTTCCACCCTTCCTGGTTCACCAACAGAGATATACTGCCACACCTACATGTTTTTGTATCTATACTCTTGTAAGACATCCTATGTCCATATTTTACGTGATCAGAAGCACAGAAGTGCTAGAAATATATGGTTGCAATTTTAGAATAGTGAATTATGGGCATTTTATATTCAGTTATAGATATATACATATGTATATATATACATATATATATATATATATATATAGATATATATATATATACTATATATATATATGTATATATATATATATATATATATATATATATATATATATATATATATATATATATATATATATATATTTATATATATATATATATATATATATATATATATATATATATATGCATTTTCATTGTATGCCTAAACATTTTTTTCTGATAATTGTGGTTTCTTTTCACAGATAGATTCGAATATCACCACATAAATTGAATTCTCTGACTGACACTTGTGTCTCATAGATTTTGGAAAAATAGAAATAGTGATTGAACTGACGGGTTTTACATAAAGAGGTAATGTGTGACATTTTTATTCGAGATGATTATTCTAGTAGTGATTGTGTTTCGTGTTTTCGGGATTTCCAGTTAATTTTCGTTTTTTCATGATAGCTTTTTCGGGAAATATAAGCTCTATTTTTGTATCCCAGAGTTTATTTAAAGCCTACATCTAATAATTTGATTTAGCTGCAGAGATGCCAGTTCGTGGTGGACACTCAAGGTATGTTAAGCTACCAGGTGGTGTTTTGTTATTTTTTTTTTATTAGAGAAGGTCAATTAGACTCTTGTACACACACACACACACACACACACACACACACACACATATATATATATATATATATATATATATATATATATATATATATATATATATATATATATATATATATATATATATATATGTATATATATATATATATATATATATATATATATATATATATAAATAACTGAATCACGAAAGTTTGGAACGTGATAAATCCATAAATAAAGGTAAAAGCCACGAAGTAAAAATAAACACAGTTTCTGCAAAATCTTTAGACGTTCAACGTCCTTTACTCAGCATATAAACTGACTTACATGAGGAACTGACAGTACAGGAAAGGTCGTATAACTGACAGATAGGGATTATAAAGAGATTAGTACCTGGAGAAAGAGTAACCTTTCCAAACAAGCATAAACATGGGTACAATTTAAAAAACAAAGAGATTAAGTCAATCTGCTCAGACACAAGGACAAGACAATTAAAGGATAATATAGGGTAACAACTATTCAGAACTTTGGTAAACAAAAATTTATTCACAATGCATATTCACAATACATATTAAACATACATATACAACGAAGATATCTCTAAGGCAACTAATTTGTATTTAAGTCTATAATGTTAATAAAAAATGGCCCCAGGGAAAGCAACAACATGATATATAAAATTCCATGTATGGATTGACCCTCTTTTTATCTCGGACAGTCGAGCAAGGGCTTAGAAGTAAGATTAAGCCAGCATAAATATTCTGTAAAAACTGGACAAACATCTAATGCAGTATTCATTCATTTAAGTGAAAACAACCACCGAATAAATTGGATTGGTAGTTCAGTAATTGCAAGGTAAACAGATATCTTATCACAAAATCTTTTAGGATCTGCTATAATACAACTTACTTCACATTGTAATTTTAATATTAGTCGTGGCCTGTTTCATTTAGATCCCTGTATTGGGAACATGTTTAAGAATGACCTCAAAGATATTATTACAGAATTAAATACAAATTTGTTATATATGTATGTTTAATATGTATTCTGAATATGTATTGTGAATAAGTTTTTGTTTACCAAAGTTCTGAATAGCTGTCATCCTATATAAATCCTTTAATTGTCTTGTCCTTGTGTCTGAGCAGATTGACTTAATCTTTTTGTTTTTTTAAATTGTACCCATGTTTATGCTTGTTTAGAAAGGTTACTCTTTCTCCAGGTGTGCCGGATTCTAGGTACTAATCTCTTTATAATCCCTATCTGTCAGTTATACAAACTTTCCTGTACTGTCAGTTCCTCATGTAAGTCAGTTTATCTGCTGAGTAAAGGACGTTGAACGTCGAAAGATCTTGCAGATACTCCGTTGTTAATCTTTCCTTCGTGGCCTTTCCTATATATATATATATATATATATATATATATATATATATATATATATATATATATATATATATATATACAATCTGTTTAAATAAATAAAGTTTTTCTCAACTGAATAAAACATTATTGTGAAGGATTAGTTGCTATGTGCATTGATGGGTGTATGATAAAGGAACCTCAGGAGAGTGCTTTAACTTCTTCCTTACGCTAACGTTACAAGTGAAAGTATATAATAAGTTACTCTTACAGAATAACAATGAAATCCCACCAGAAACCGCATGAAGTTTAGGGGTCGATAAATTGTCGCCATTGGCGTCTGACTAAGGTGTGTAAAGTATTTCCTCCATGAGATTTTCAGTTACAAGAACATCTTGGTCTGAAAGTTTTGCTGTCACTTTGTAGGAATTTTTTATTTACATTTAGCAATTATAAAGTAACAACAATGTCATTTCACTCAACTAACTTCCTTGGGCTGCATAAATACACTGATCATTTGAAAAATTATATAATTATATATATATATATATATATATCTTATAATAAATATATATATAAATTAAATATGAATATTTATATATAATATATATTGATCATTTGAAAAAATTTATATATATTCTATATAATATATATATTAGATCATTTGAAAAATTATTATATATATATATATATATATATATATATATAATATATATATATATATATATATCATTCAACGATATTAAATACAACCTTAAACAGTAACTTTCATTCGGGCAATTTTTAAAATTATATTTTTTATGTTACAATCCTCCTGTTCTGGTTTCTTATTAACTCGCGTACGTAATAAGAGAAGACATAAAACAAATGTAGAAAAATAAATAAAAAAATATGTAGAAGAAGGAAACTTTACTAAACCGCATATCAATCAATAATTCCAATATTAATCCCGATTATTTTTCAATAATCATTTATTTAATTTTTTATTTCTTATTTACTTTGTTTACTTGCTTTACATAGAGAAAAATTAGTAGCGAAATACAGCAAGGACCAGTCACCTTTCATCTGTTAATTATTTGCTGATGTTTGGTGCCACAATTTTTTTTATTAAAAAAAAAAACAAAAAAAAAATGAGCTCCTGGCAAACAGACACGTTGTTGTTTTAGATTAAGCTGACCTTATGCCAGCACGGGCTCTTCTCATAGGGCAGCCCGTAAAACTCCTTAAATATGCACTATCTTCCACACACACACACATGTAATATGCGCGCGCGCACACACTATGTATGTGTGTGTCTGCGTGTTTTCCTGTTCCGTGGTGAAGCCTTCGGGAGGGTAATCATATAAGCAACAACGATGATGAAAAGCTATAATTATGATCATACAGAAAATATTTGTGCGAATTCTCACCCTCAAGCGTAGTTATAATAAATCATTCATGTCAAGCGATATGAAAGATGAGCTAAAGGGCTTTTGATGAATGGTGTCAGAATGAGAGGGCTAAGGATTATCTCGTGGAGTGTCTCCACTGAATCATCTAATGACACATTTGGAATGATCATTGATTATTCGGGTAACTTATACTCTCTCTCTCTCTCTTCCTCCCTCCTCTCTCCTCTCTCTCCCCCTCCCTCTCCTCTCTTCCTTCCTCTCCTCATCTCCTCTCCTGCTTATACTCCTTCCTCTCCTCCTCCCTCCCCTCCCCCCTCCTCTCTCCTCTCTCTTCTCTCTCTCTCTCTCTTCTCGTCTCTCAGTTAGAGAGAGAGAGAGAGAGAGAGTCGTAGGTGACAAAGAAATAATTACGACGACATTTCAAGATCTTCCACAAAAAATGTTAGATATTGATTGACATCTCGGGTTTTTAATAAGAACTTTTCTTCTTTCTTTCGAAACTGAGTCAGATATTGCTTATTGCTTGTGACGCCTTCTCTCTCTCTCTCTCTCTCTCTCTCTCTCTCTCTCTCTCTCTCTCTCTCTCTATATATATATATATATATATATATATATATATATATATATATATATATATATGTATATGTTATTATATATATATGTGTGTGTGTGTGTGTGTGTGTGTGTGTGTGTGTATACATACAGCTTTCGTCACTTTGATGCCTGATCCAAATCAAAATGATGTCATCACTGCATAATTGAATATGACCCTTACCTTAACATTCAAGGAATCCTTACCTTGTCCATCAATCCAAAAGACTCGTCATATGCATTTTCATTATGTCGATGACCCTACTGATTTCCTCAGGTCAGCAGACTAAAGGACCCAAGGCAAAATGTCACTGGGATGTCACGGAACAGCTATTGTCTGTTGCACACCTGTTGGAATTGCAGCAACGTACTGGTCAAGAGTTACAGTCAATTATTTGTATGCCGTTGCTTGGACTTCATCAACCACGTAAATGCTACGGTGCAAAATCTACTTCAGTTGTAATAATTGAATATTTAACACGGTAAAATTTTCAATATAGGCCTTGCCTATTTCTAGCGTTATATTATTACGCATATTCTTACCATTAGTATTACAAAACGTCTCTTTGATGTGTCCTTATCTTATCATGAGCGTAATTATTAGCGGTTAATTAGTATGTGACCAGTCTCACTAACATCGATTTATTTGAAGAATTGAATAAGTTTAATGTTATTTAAGCTTCTCTACTTCTACTACTACTAATAATAATAGTAATAATAATGAATTATTTTATCATTATTATTATTTAATTAAAAGTAATTGCTGCCTCAGCTGCATTATTTTTATAAAGGTTTTCTTCTCTTTTTCCTAATTATTCTCTCGCCTCGCTGCTCTTAATTTTTAAAAGACGGAGGCAGTAGTCAAATTAATGTAGCTAAGCAGCAATTGCTTTTAATCAAATTATTATTATTATTTTTTTCTTCTTCTTTTTTTTATGCTCTATCACAGTCCTCCAATTCGACTGGGTGGCATTTATAGTGTGGGGTTCCGGGTTGCATCTTGCCTCGTTAGGAGTCCATCACTTTTCTTACTATGTGTGCCGTTTCTTTAGGATCACACTCTTCTGCATGAGTCCTGGAGCTACTTCAGCCTCTAGTTTTTCTAGATTCCTTTTCAGGGATCTTGGGATCGTGCCTAGTGCTCCTATGATTATTGGTACGATTTCCACTGGCATATCCCATATCCTTCTTATTTCTATTTTCAGATCTTGATACTTATCCATTTTTTCCCTCTCTTTCTCTTCAACTCTGGTTTCCCATGGTATTGCGACATCAATGAGTGATACTTTCTTCTTGACTTTGTCAATCAACGTCACATCTGGTCTGTTTGCACGTATCACCCTATCCGTCCTGATACCATAGTCCCAGAGGATCTTTGCGTGATCGTTTTCTATCACTCCTTCAGGTTGGTGCTCGTACCACTTATTACTGCAAGGTAGCTGATGTTTCTTGTACAGGCCTCCAGTGGAGGGCTTTTGCCACTGAATCATGCCTCTTTTTGTACTGGTTCTGTGCAAGTGCCGGGCATTCTCTTGCTATGTGGTTTTTGGTTTCATTTTTCGTATTGCACTTCCTACATATGGGAGAGATGTTATTTCCGTCTATCGTTCTTTGAACATATCTGGTTCTTAGGGCCTGATCTTGTGCCACTGTTATCATTCCTTCAGATTCATTCTTTAGCTCTCCCCTCTGTAGCCATTGCCATGTGCCATCGCTGGCTAGTTCTTTAGTCTGTCTCATGTATTGTCCGTGCATTGGTTTGTTGTGCCAGTCCTCTGTTCTGTCTGTCATTTCTCCTGTCTCTGTATATTTCTGGGTCTTCGTCTGCTTGTATTAGTCCTTCTTCCCATGCACTCCTTAGCCACTCGTCTTCACTGGTTTTCAGATATTGCCCAGTGCTCTGTTCTCGATGTTGACGCAGTCCTCCATACTTAGTAGTCCTCTCCCTCCTTCCTTTCGTGTTATGTATAGTCTGTCCGTATTTGCTCTTGGTGTAGTGCTTTGTGAATTGTCATATGTTTCCTGGTTTTCTGATCTATGGTGCGGAGTTCTGCCTTCGTCCATTCCACTATTCCTGCTCTGTATCTGATTACCTGGCACTGCCCATGTGTTTATGGCTTTGATCATATTTCCGCCGTTGAGTTTTGACTGGAGTATCGCCTTGAGTCTCTGCATATATTCTTTCCTGATCGTGTCCTTCATCTCTTGGTGTTTTATATCCCCTCCTTCCATTATTCCCAGGTATTTGTATCCAGTCTCATCTATGTATTTGATGTTGCTCCCATCTGGTAGCTTTGTATCCCTTCAGTTCTCGTTACTTTGCCTTTTTTGTATGTTGACTAAGGCGCATTTTTCTATTCCAAATTCCATCCTGATGTCCCCAGATACAATCCTTACAGTCTGGATTAGGGTATCTATTTCCTTGATGCTCTTACCATACAGCTTGATGTCGTCCATGAACATCAGATGGTTGATTCTGTTGCTCTTTTTCTTGAGTTGGTACCCGGCATCCATCTTCTGTAGTACTTTTGTCATGGGAATCATGGCTACTACGAAGAGTAGTGGGGACAGTGAGTCGCCCTGGAAGATCCCTCTCCTGATATTAACCTCTACTAGTCTTATTCCAGAGCTTGTAAGTATTGTATTCCAGTTGCGCATTGTATTTTTGAGGAAGCTGATGGTGTTTTCCTTTGCCCCATATATTTTCAGGCATTCTATTAGCCATGTGTGTGGTATCATGTCGAAGGCTTTCTTATAGTCTATCCATGCCATGCTTAGGTTGGTTTTCCTTCTCCTACTGTTCTTCATTACCATTTTGTCTATCAGGAGCTGGTCTTTTGTGCCCCTACACTTCCTTCTGCAGCCTTTCTGTTGGTGGGGGATGGTGTTTGTCTCCTCTAGGTAGTTGTATAGCCTTTCACTGATGATACCTGTTAGTAACTTCCACATTATTGATAGGCAGGTGATAGGCCTGTAGTTACTGGCTATATTTCCCTTACTCTTGTCTTTTTGTACTAAGGATGTTCTTCCTGTGGTCATCCATTTGGGTGCATGGTGATTTGAGATACAATGCTGGAGTTGTTCTGCTATTCGTGGGTGTAGGGCCTTGAAGTTTTTGAGCCACTATCCATGGACTTCATCAGGACCTGGGGCTTTCCAGTTTAGCATTTTCTTTAGTTGGTGTCTGACTGTGTCTGTCGTGATCTCTGTGAATCTTCTTCCTTGACTTCCTGGAGCCATGTTGCATGTTTGTTGTGTGATACCGGATTGCTCCATATGTTTTCCCAGAGTCTCTTACTTGGTTCGGCTTCAGGAATTTCTGGGTGGTTGTCTTACCCTCTTAGTTGGTTGTATAGTCTTTTCTGGTTGGTTCCAAATAGTTTGTTCTGTTGGTATCCCTTATTCCTGTTCATGTACTGTTGGATCTTATGTGCTTTGGCCTTAAGCCTCTGTTTTATATCTTCTATAGTGTTGTTTAGTCCCCTCTCTTGTACTTTGTATTTCTCGTTGAGTTCCTCCCTTGTTTTCTTGCTTCTTAGCCTTTTTTCTACCATCTCTTTCAGTTTACTCAAGTCAGATCTCATCACCATGATTTGCTTTTCCAGGCGCCTTTTCCAAGGAGGTTACGGTTTTGGTTTCTGTTGGGTTGGTTGTGCTGGTGGTGTTGGTGTTCGAATCCCCATCAGTTCTGCTACTAATCTTGCTCCTGCATATGCCAAGTTATTTGTTTCTGTGATACTGGTGGTGTGTATTATGCCCATTATTTCATTGACTCACTTGTTTTCTCCCTTAATTTCTTGGTGTTGTAGGCTTTCATGGAGGGGATCTTTGTTCTCTCTGTATCTGGCTCCAACCATTGTCTAATCTTTTGTACCCATTTCGTCCTCTCTGTTGCTTCGTCGGTGTTTCTTCGTGTGTCGTTGTTCGATACCTCATCCTCCCTGTCGCCTTCTGTGGCATCGTCTCTCAGTTCGTCTTCATGTAATTCGTTGTCGTGTGACATTTCCCTTTCCAGTTCTGTTTCTGTTGGGGAGAGCCAGTTCTTTTTCTTTATGTTCCTTACTTGGTCTGCCAGCCTCTGCTCTGTTTGGGGGGTGTTATTCCTCTCATTCCAGATGTTGACCAATCTTCTTCTATATCCTCCCCTCTCCCGTCGGGTTGCTTCTGATGTAGCATCTCCATATTTCCTTATTTTCTTCTCTTGTCCATTTCTTCCTTTTTGCTTCTGTAGCTCCAATCTCAGGCTGTTGATTACTGTCATTGTGGTGATCAGTTGCTGGATGACGACCTCCAAGTACCTGACCGTCTTCCCCTTCAATTGGGTTGAATACCTGGGTTGAAACTAAACTCCTCTGTTGCCAGAGGTTCCATTTATGTCGTTGTCGTTTATTCCTTCATTTCTTTCCATCATTGCTGAGTTTTGCTATTTAACCCATAGCTGGACCCTTCCCCATCAGGGATAGGTACTCATTTACAGCTGAGTAGACTGAGGAAATTATGGTATAGATCCTTTCCCAAGGAATCAACGCCGAGGAGAGCGGTCACTCATCCAACGACTGACCAGCCCCAATGTTGCTTAACTTGACTTAAGTCCATTGACGACCTAACCCACATTATTATTATTATTATTATTATTATTATTATTATTATTATTATTATTATTATTATTATTATTCTGTAATAATCCAAACGGTTATAATTATTTGACTTTCACGTTTGCGCCCCAGACACTACAATCTACTGTTGCTGTATAGAACTAAACGCATCATGCATGATAAATAAGAGTATTTACCCAGGTGAAGCCAGTGATGCAGAAACTTGATTTACTCTAATGAAAGCACACACTGCTTTTTCAACCCCCACTGAGAAAAAAAAAGTTTCACCCTCCACTGAGCATTGAAACACCCCCCCAGTCAAGTGATACCCCGAGGCAGACCACCAGTAGTTAGTATCCTCCCGGTAAGCAATGCCATTTGCATTCGTTAGCAGAAATTTGCTGAGCCCGCAAGAATGGGTGGGCGCTCTGTCTCCAAGAAAATGCAATACAACGCACAGTTCACATGCATGAAAAACATTTTGTCCACACTTATATGTTAAACAAAGACGAATGCGTCTATTCTAAACACGCACCAATAAAGAAAACACGTCACTTTCTGCTACTATGGGGGAATAAATTTGACTTCTTAAACCAGTCCCATTACACTGAACTATTTAAAAAAAACCCTCCCCCAAAAAATGTTCTTTAACACTCACCACTTCATAATGAGAACAAAATAAAAAACCGGAATTCGCGCAAGACACTCTAACAACTCATGCAACGGGCATCTCGGGATGCATTCGACATCACACGCAAAAGTCACACTGAGTGCGGCATCTGCTTCGAGGCAAACTGCCTGGGGAAAAAATGCTGAGTCCAGTTCAATTCTCTCCTCAGCACCACATCCTCACGGACGGATATTTTCTCATTTTCTCTCACTTAATAACTGAAATCTTAACAATTTAATAATTTTCCACAATCCCACAAAAGGCTTTGGTCGTTCGAAAACTATCGCTAAGCCACCAAAACACTGACATGATCATAACCCCTCTATTTTCAATTTGTCACCTGTCTCTTCATTAGCGTATCCAGGCCTAAAAATAAAACTCTTATACCGCTCGCCACCACCTGTTAACGGGATATTAATCTCGTTTTTATTTGGTAAACGTGGCAACCCGATACACAATCTGTCACTCTCTTACTCTCTCTCTCTCTCTCCAAGCGACCAACGGCTCGCGACCCCTCTCTCTCTCTCTCTCTCGGCAACTTCTCTCTCTCTCGCGATCTCTCTCTCTCCACCTCTTTCTCTCCATTCTGTCAGGTAATCAAAATGAGAGGCAAAGTTATATAAAAAAATAACGATTTATTTAACAATGGAAAGATAATAAATCAAGTCTAAATCAAGTCTCACAGCCTAACTTAACTCAGTTAACCCCCAACCCCCCAACATTAAAATGTCTAAAAACAGTAATTTGTCACACCAATTGTCTATTCTCCCATATGGGACTCTTGGTCCCCCCCTTGCCAGTCAATTCCCTTGCCAGAACCATCTGTTTAAAAGACACGAGAAACAGACTCGTTAGCACACATAAGTTTAAAGACAAAGTTAAAGATTAAACATTCTTACAATATAGTAAGCCATCCCTTTTGGCTAAAGTAATTGAACACTCACCCATGGCAGCCGTAATATCTCACTCACTGATAAATAAAAACACTTTGGCATCCGCCATCGTGGCTTTGCCCTCCTCCCTCGGATCTCTGTGCAAGTCCTCCCATAAACTTGGCTAAGTATGCCATTATGAATAGAAGAGGCGCATACGCACATACGAATGCGCACTTCGACAACGCCCCTTGTTACTGGCTACAACTAGTTTCCCAAATGCACTTTGAAAAGAGCCCATGAACTGACGAACATTGACTCGCCTAACTATGCAGTTTTCGAATCACACCATCACAGAAATCATTTATCAGCTTTTCTGGGGTCGTTGTGTGTGTGTGTGTCTATACATACAGCCTTCGTCACTTGATGCCTGATCCAAATCAATGATGTCATCACTGCATAATTGAATATGACCCTTACCTTAACGTTCAAGGAAAGTAATCCTTACCTTGTCCATCAATCCAAAAGACTCGTCATATGCATTTTCATTATGTCGATGACCCTACTGATTTCCTCAGGTCAGCAGACTAAAGGGCCCAAGGAAAAATGTCACTGGGATGTCACGGAACAGCTATTGTCTGTTGCACACCTGTTGGAATTGCAGCAACGTACTGGTCAAGAGTTACAGTCAATTATTTGTATGCCGTTGCTTGGACTTCATCAACCACGTAAATGCTACGGTGCAAAATCTACTTCAGTTGTAATAATTGAATATTTAACACGGTAAAATTTTCAATATAGGCCTTGCATATTTCTAGCGTTATATTATTACGCATATTCTTACCATTAGTATTTCAAACGTCTCTTTGATGTGTCCTTATCTTATCATGAGCGTAATTATTAGCGGTTAATTAGTATGTGACCACTGTCTCACTAACATCGATTTATTTGAAGAATTGAATAAGTTTAATGTTATTCAAGCTCCTCTACTACTACTACTACTACTACTACTAATAATAATAATAATAATGAATTATTTTATCATTATTATTATTTAATTAAAAGTAATTGCTGCCTCAGCTGCATTATTTTTATAAAGGTTCTTCTCTTTTTCCTAATTGCTTTTAATTTTAAAAGTCGATTTTAATTTTATTAAAAATGACGGAGGCGGTAGTCAAATTAATGCAGCTAAAGCAGCAATTAATTTTAATAAAATTATTATTATTATTATTATTATTATTATTATTATTATTATTATTATTATTATTATTATTATTATTATTATTATTATTATTATTATTATTATTATTATTATTATTATTATTATTATTATTCTGTAATAATCCAAACGGTTATAATTATTTGACTTTCACGTTTGCGCCCCAGACACTACAATCTACTGTTGCCGTATAGAACTAAACGAATCATGCATGATAAATAAGAGTATTTACCCAGGCGAAGCCAGTGATGCAGAAACTTAATTTACTCTAATGAAAGCACACACTGCTTTTTCAAGCCAAACAGGTCGCCTGCAAAAATCACTCTTAACCTCTGACGCATGAAGGCAAATAATCATACGTGCGTATGAAATAACAAACAGATTTCCTAACCGTGACCAAGATACGCTCACAGTGAAAAATAATCGTGTTGCAGAAATTAAATTCTTCATTTATGTGAACTGTGAAATACATTGCTTGCAGTGGAATGGGTATCCAAACTTAATAAGACAATTTTGCTTGTGATTAAAATTTAAAATATAAAGAATTCATTATTTTCACTTAAAAATAGACAGAAGAAAATAATAATGAGGAAGAGGGTAAGGTAAAAGAAAGAATATGCAATTCCTAATGAAGTCAATGGCAATATTTGCAGAAAATATCTTTTCATCTAGACTTGGATATATATAGATATATATATGTATACTATATATATAATATATATATATATATAATATATATATATATATATATTTTAATATATACATATATATATATTCATTTCATTTACTCGATACCATAGAAATATATTATTAACAAGGCTTTTCTTTCCTGTGATTTATAATTCTGTATTAAAGTTTGTGTTTAGGTTTAGTGGCGCTGTATTTAGGTTTCGAAGGTGGCGTGTTTAGGTTTAGTAGGGGGTTAAATTGAATAGTCACCACAGTAATATCTGGATAAAATGTACAGTGAGCATAGTGATCACTGGATGAAATGGGATAGTCAGCCCATTTGCAAGGAATCTCAGCGAATTCATGTGTAAATTTTATGAAAGGAATACGTTATTTGTCTTATTTTAAAGTTGGAATCTTTCTTATATAAAAAACAGAAGTCTTTCAGTAATAATGTTTTATGATTGCCTAAATACTTGATCCAGTAATGAAATACCCCATTGCATGATGTTGCCAGATTGTTAATGAGCTACATACGTGTTGTGAAAATGCATTGCCCTGCATTCATGTAAGGAATGGATCAAACAAAAAGTTCAGATCTCCGCTGGCAATATGGATTATCGTTTCACATTCTGCGCTGTCAGACTGTCTATTTGCCCTTTAGATACGATCTTTGAAGGAAGTTCATATAACAATCGATGTATTGTATATTGTATTTACGTCATCGTATCTAATGTTAATCATCTTCAGTGGAGATTTGGCAATGTGAAAGGAATTTCAACTCATAATAAACTGCTTTCCCGATGAACAGATTGTAATGCAAATTCTTCCCCTTCGCCCTTTAAAACAACTGATTCCTCATATTTGTGGTCATATACGTATGCATTATAAAATCAAATGAAATTAAAATATTATTGACATTTACTCCAGACTGGTTAAAGTACAATGAACGATAGTAACAAATATTACCATCCCTCAAATATGAAAGGTATTCTTTGTTTACGATATTTATCACCCGAGATTTTTTCTTTGTGTAGTATCTTTTATGTGCGTGTGCGTGTGTCCTAAATGAATTTCTATTAAAAGCAAAGGAATTTATACCCAGGCTGTTAAAAACATAAAGGAATAAATAAGATACACAAGCTCACAAGGGGAAGGCAGGCTTTCGATTTTCAGATCCAAAAATACCTCCAAGCTCCGAAACCCTAAAACGCATCGCTCTTATTTGGAAAATAGTGAGAAAAAATTATGACACTTCCATCAAACTCTGGAGCGAAGAAACAATGAATACCACCCCAGGGTTTCCCTACGATAATTCCCTCAGCGTAAATCCTTTATCCGGAGACGTCAGCCTCTAAATTGTATCACTTCCTATCCCCTACGGGCCTGAGGGTCATGGGAGAGAATGGGTTGGGGTAAGGAGGGGGTCGTTCTAGGATAGAGATGGTGGGGCGGGGGAGGGAGGGTGGGTTTTGTGTAATGGCTGAGGGATGAGTAACAGTGTGTGTTCCTCAGCTCACTGAAGGTTCTTTGTCCCGTCCCGTCGGCGCCCCACTGTGGCGTTTTTGTCCCGAGTTTTTCGTTCTTTATTTTTGCTCCTTTTCTCGAGACTTTGCTACTTCGGATTTTTGCTCTGCTCTTATTATTCAGCCTCATTAACGCTAGATCATTCGGGTTGACTCTGCCAGAGTCTAGTAAACTGAAAGAGGGGCCTAATTAAAGCCTTTCATGATGGTGTCAATCTTTCCTCTCTCGTTTTTTGTTATTTTGTGCGTAAAACAGAAAACCCTTTTCAAAATCTGAAAATAAAAGAGGCTAATTTGACACCTTTTAATGCACTACTTACTTCCTCGGGATTAAATCGTCTCCGGAAATAGTAAAACTGAAGGTAAAAAGTACTGATTCCTTGAGTATATCTGAGACCATTCACCTCATCTGATCCACTATTTATTGTTATTATATACTGACACTAGCAAACAGCCATACTAAGCTACCCTACCAATAAACTAGAAACAGTAAAGAAATACTGCTCTATCATTGGTATAGTTGAATGTAACATTGGATTCAGTTCCCCAAGTGGGATTATTCTCTTTATAGATACTAGCTTTCCCCTAAGTACTTTCATCCTATGTTTATACAACTGTCTTATTTATTTTTTTAGATTATTGGTAACAGATACAATAGAAAGTTATATGGAAAGTTACAGATCAACGCTATATCTATTGCCGATTTTTTTTTATAAACGAAAGATAGACAATATTATTTATCAATCATCATTGCAACATTACTGCTCTGGCTCTCTTCAGGTTATATATATATATATATATATATATATATATATATATATATATATATATATATATATATATATATATATTTGTGTGTGTGTGTGTGTGTGTGTGACTGGTAAAAATGTTCAGTTACAACAGAATTCCATCTAATACAAGGAGCCCACAAAAACGCCAAAACATGGGAAGTAAGTGCTATATTTCAGAGACTGCTGTCTCTCTCTTCAGGTAAGTAATGGATGAGAAAAGTTACAGAAAAGGCAGTATTTATACCAAGATATCCATCCACATGTAGCATGTTTTTCTAACTCACCCCTCTGATAATTCTTCTTTAATCTTCTTCAGCGCTGGCTGAAGGAAGATTTTATCAATGATATCTGAAACCCAGGCGCCCTTAAAGATGTTCATTACCTGTAGTTGTTTGATCAAGACTACCTCTATCATTTGAATTTTGTATCAACATCTGCTGCTATAAATTATTTGTGACAAATTCAAGGGCGCCCGGGTTGATGAAATCATCCTTCAAACAACGCTTAAAAATATTGAAGAAGAATTATCAGAAGGGGTGACTTACAAAAACGTGCAACCTGCGGATGGATCTCTTGGTA
>NC_061100.1:96895503-96900503 GCF_015104395.2 Macrobrachium nipponense | reverse complement strand
TTTTGGAGACAAACATCAACCCACCTCGACTCCGGGTAGTGTTTTTAGTGCTTTTGACAGCACGTAGCAATCTATAAGTCATATCACATTTCCGTGATTCATATACTATATCGAGCTACAATGTCCTTTAATATCTAATTCGCTCTACCTCAGAATTTTATATATTTTTCATATATGCTTAACCGAAGGGGAATTTTTTCTCGATAATAGATTTGCCTGGACCAGGGTGCAAAATTATGGATCCTTTCAAACCCAGGAACGTCAGTGAAGCTTTACCTACTACACCACCACGAGAGGCTAAAAGTTCATGTCACCTCTCACCCTCATATACCTTTCGCGCACAGGTAATTAGTTTGGTTTGGAGACAACATACACCCTCGACTCCGGTAGTGTTTGTAGTGCTTTTGACAGCACGTAGCCATCTATAAGTCATATCACATTTCCGTGATTCTATACATATATCGACTACAATGTCCTTTAATATCTAATTCGCTCTACTCAGAATTAATATATTTTCATATATGCTTAACCGAAGGGGAATTTTTTCTCGATATAGATTTGCCTGGACCAGGGCGCGAACCTATGGATCCTTTCAAACCCAGGAACGTCAGTGAAGCTTTACCTACTACACCACCACGAGAGACTAAAAGTTTCATGTCGCCTCTCGCCCTCATATACCTTTCGTGCGCAGGTAATTAGTTGGTTTGGAGACAACATCAACCCACCTCGACTCCGGTAGTGTTTGTAGTGCTTTTGACAGCACGTAGCCAATCTATAAGTCATATCACATTTCCGTGATTCATATACATATATCGAGCTACAATGTCCTTTAATATCTAATTCGCTCTACCTCAGAATTAATATATTTTCATATATGCTTAACCGAAGGGGAATTTTTTCTCGATAATAGATTTGCCCTGGACCAGGGCGCGAACCTATGGATCCTTTCAAACCCCCAGGAACGTCAGTGAAGCTTTACCTACTACACCACCACGAGAGGCTAAAAGTTCATGTCACCTCTCACCCTCATATACCTTTCGCGCGCAGGTAATTAGTTGGTTTGGAGACAACATCAACCCACCTCGACTCCGGTAGTGTTTGTAGTGCTTTTGACAGCACGTAGCCAATCTATAAGTCATATCACATTTCCGTGATTCATATACTACATATATCGAGCTACAAAGTCCTTTAATATCTAATTCGCTCTACCTCAGAATTAATATATTTTCATATATGCTTAACCGAAGGGGAATTTTTCTCGATAATAGATTTGCCTGGACCAGGAGGGCGCGAACCTATGAATCCTTTTCAAACCCAGGAACGCAGTGAAGCTTTTACCTACTACACCACCACGAGAGGCTAAAAGTTCATGTCGCCTCTCACCCTCATATACCTTTCGCGCGCAGGTAATTAGTTGGTTTGGAGACAACATCAACCCACCTCGACTCCGGTAGTGTTTGTAGTGCTTTTGACAGCACGTAAGCCAATCTATAAGTCATATCACATCCGTGATTCATATACATATATCGAGCTACAATGTCCTTTAATATCTAATTCGCTCTACCTCAGAATTAATATATTTTCATATATGCTTATCCGAAGGGGAATTTTTCTCGATAATAGATCTTTTGCCTGGACCAGGGCGCGAACCTATGGATCCTTTCAAACCCAGGAACGTCAGTGAAGCTTTACCTACTACACCACCACGAGAGGCTAAAAGTTCATGTCGCCTCTCACCCTCATATACCTTTCGCGCGCAGGTAATTAGTTGGTTTGGAGACAACATCAACCCACCTCGACTCCGGTAGTGTTTGTATGCTTTGACAGCACGTAGCCAATCTATAAGTCATATCACATTTCCGTGATTCATATACATATATCGAGCTACAAAGTCCTTTAATATCTAATTCGCTCTACTCAGAATTAATATATTTTCATATATGCTTAACCGAAGGGAATTTTTTCTTCGATAATAGATTTGCCTGGACCAGGGCGCGAACCTATGGATCCTTTCAAACCCAGGAACGTCAGTGAAGCTTTACCTACTACACCACCACGAGAGGCTAAAAGTTCATGTCGCCTCTCACCCTCATATACCTTTCGCGCGCAGGTAATAGTTTGGTTTGGAGACAACATCAACCCACCTCGACTCCGGTAGTGTTTGTAGTGCTTTTGACAGCACGTAGCCAATGAACTTTAGCCTCTCGTGGTGGTGTAGTAGGTAAAGCTCACTGACGTTCCTGGGTTTGAAAGGATCCATAGGTTCGCGCCCTGGTCCAGGCAAATCTATTATCGAGAAAAAAATTCCCCTTCGGTTAAGCATATAAAAGAAAATATTATTAATTCTGAGGTAGAGCGAATTAGATATTAAAGGACATTGTAGCTCGATATATGTATATGAATCACGGAAATGTGATATGACCTATAGATTGGCTACGTGCTGTCAAAAGCACTACAAACACTACCGGAGTCGAGGTGGGTTGATGTTGTCTCCAAACCAACTAATTACCTGCGCGCGAAAGGTATGAGGGTGAGAGGCGACATGAACTTTTAGCCTCTCGTGGTGGTGGTGTAGTAGGTAAAGCTTCACTGACGTTCCTGGGTTTGAAAGGATCCATAGGTTCGCGCCCTGGTCCAGGCACATCTATTATCGAGAAAAAATTGCCCCTTCGGTTAAGCATATATGAAAATATATTAATTCTGAGGTAGAGAGAATTAGATATTAATTCGCGCCCGCAGTGTTGCATTAACGCAAGATTCTATGAGTAATTTCAACAACCAGCATTTACGTTAATCTTATTTTAGCCAGCTCTCCCCTTGTGAGAGATACGAGTGGTCAACGTGCGACCCAGTTGCTTTGCTTTTCAACTTTCGTGGTAATAAATGTAATGTAGATTAATCTGCTGGTTTTCAATGGCGACCTTCTCTAGAGTAAATTAACCCAATAAATTTATTCTGCATTTTTCCATTAATATTTCCCTTTACGTATTTGGGTGGTTAAGGCCAGGCTCATACGATATATATATATATATATATATATCATATATATATATATATATATATATATATATATATATATATATATATATATATATATATATGTATAATATATATTTCACCCATGCAATATTCTGTAACAACAATTGTAATTGATGATTCCTGTACGACTATAATCATTAACGATCCGCGTGACATCGTATGTCGTTTTGTTTTTTATTTGGCGGGCTGGGGTTGGGGGTGGTGTTTGGATATTTGTATGTAACATTTCTACCACACTTCAGTAACTTATCTATACCTATTTTTGCACCCACCAAATTTAATTTACTTTTACATTTTTGTCAACAATATTTAAACCAGTGCAGTGCCACTCGTAGAGGGCTGTGGACGCGTACAACTTTTCTCTCCGGTTAGCTATGCAATTTGATTTGAATTAAATAGGTCTTTGAATCAAATACGTGTTTATTTTGTGAAAACTTTACGATATATATTTTCAGAAGTTTATTTTGTCCTTTATTTACGTATGAATCTGTCGTCACGACCGTACTTTTTATCTAATGCTAGATTATTTCATGTGATTTCTTCCTGCTAGTGTTTACTAAATGTTTAGGAAGAATTATACTATGTGAACGGGGGGAGATCACCAACACATAAAAATGAGCCCAAACAATATAAATTCTTTCCAATTACTTATAATCTGAAGTGTTACAGGAGTATATTATACTTTTATGAATAGTTAAGCAACGTGCCTTCTACTGATAAGCTAACAACCCTCTATTTGAATTTGTAAGTATATTTACACGAGAGTAATTCAGGTATATGCAGAGGTGATTCGATCTTTTTATGGAAAAGAACTTGAGCTTTCTTAACTCAATGTTTGTTTTCGTCATCATTTTAAGTGTTATATAAAATCAGTTTATAAAATGAATCTGCAAATAGTTTTCCCTTCCGTCGTGCGATGCAGAAGTGTTTTTGAGAGCTCTTACCTAACTGTCGTTAATGTTTGCCATGAATGGTCGAAGAAGAAATGCTTTACACTACTTCTAATAACTCCTTCAAAGTAGATTATTAAATGAGGAATATTATTGGGTATAATAATATATATTGTCCCTTTACGCTGGACACAAATTATATGTTTTTTTTAATATTCATAACGAAAAAAAGCGAAAAACATCAAACATTACTTCTTCAGACTAAAGAAACTTTCTTCTAACAGCCAGTGAAAATTATGTGTTTGTATCATCATTCCAATTTCAACTAACAAGAAACAAATCTATAAAGGTAACGGGTTGAAGTTCGATTTCAGAAGTATTTATATTGGACAATGTTCACAGTTTTATATTTATTAGCAACATGTTTTTCTTCAAGAACAAAAGAAAGTACAGTATGCAATTGATACAGCTCCTGTTATAATTATTCCCTAACCTGGAAATATTCATTGTCTTTACCCTCAGCCATCTGTAATGGACTAGGAAGTGGAGTAGCCACTGGGGAGAGAAGATAAACTTTAACGCTATGACTAATAACACTAGTTTACATTTTTTTTTCTTTTTTGCGCTGAGGCAAGGATGTGAATAGTTTTTTTTTTTAAACTAATTTTAACGTGGTGAATTCAAATTTCCGTGCAGTTTTGCTCTATCACCTCTAGTTTTTTTTTTCTTTCAAATATCCCCTTTTAATTATACAGCATATAAATTCAAAAATAATATAATTTTCCCCTTTTTTTCTGAGGCGAGGATGTAAATAGTGTTTTTTTTTTTTTTTTACTAATTTTGATGTGGCGAATTAAAATTCCTGAACAGCTTTGTTCTCTCACCTCTAGTTTTTTTTTTTTTTTTTTTTTTGCTTTCATGTATCTCCTTTTAATTATGTAGCATATAAATTCAAATATAATGAGTTTATTACATCTGTTACTAAGGCATATTAAAGAAAAAACAACATTGTGACAGAACATTGATGGAACTAGATTTATTTGGATATTACATTGCACACAAATCACAGTG
>NC_061100.1:96873003-96885503 GCF_015104395.2 Macrobrachium nipponense | reverse complement strand
GCCGATAAACTACAGCTCGAGAGGCATAGAGGTTAGGGAGTAAGATTCAAAACAAAAATAAGTGCCATATTTCGTGAATTGCAAGTTAATCGCGAATCTTGCGTTGTAAAGATATTTCGTGTTTTCTTTATGTTAATCAATGCTCTCTCTCTCTCTCTCTCTCTGACTCAGGGTGAGGCCACACCAAACGCGGCGAGCGTGGAGGTTGGAGGGAAGAGGTTCCCGCGGCAGTTTGAATCATAGGTATCTTATGCGGGTGGCCACACAAGACTAGCGGGACGGCTCGACCCTCTGCAGTTGCCGCCAGGCGATGTAACATGTTTTAAAATACCGCGGCGGTTCAGGCGTCTTCAACCGAAACAACCCCATTTTCTATATGATTAGGGAGGGACTATGTTACTTGAATGGTTACTTCCCTTTATTGATTATATTGATAACTATGTTGTGAAGTTAGTTCCCGTATTAAGGAACTTTCATTTGTAACCTAGAAATTGTTTAAAGCATATTATCATTGTTAAGTAACTGATATTAGCATAGAAACGATTAAGTTTTAAGCGCCTACATTCATTATCTATTCAGTAAAATATCGAGTTAATTATTCCATATCTGTAATGCATGCTTAAATTAGCAGTTATTTCAGCACCTCTCACTTGTGTACTTTCAGAATGCGTTCAATGAGTTCTTATATAGTCTAAATACTTTCCCAGGGGATGAGTTCATCACTAAATTTAAAGTGAATATAGAAAAAGGACCACACTACATAAATAGACCCTCCGACTTGACATGGTCACTAACGTGCAGATGAACTGGCAATCAGTTGCCGAAGTGTCACCTGTTCAGCGGTAGTGGCTACATAAGAATCATTTAATTGGGGAGGTGTTTCGGAAGAGAGCTTTGTGGGATCCCTGTGATCCATTCCATAAAATTCCTTTTTTTCAAGAAATGGAAGAGGAGTAGAACAAGTGGCCCTCAGATGTAGCCATCGGTGTCATGCATTCGACCCCCAAAAAACTTAAGGTGCCAACTATTATGCACTCAGCCACTCAAATAATCCTTGTCCAGCTGCATAGACTTGATAACTATACGAATCCTCAGTGCAGCAGTATCACTTATTTATGAAATATTCGTGGTACTTTGTTCTTTCTTTATTAATGTTAACAATGAAGCAAAACTGATTTTTCCTTGTGTTACTTTCTTTTATGTAGTTTCCATTAAACTATTTTGTTTTAAATACCGGTAAATCGTTTTATTTCAACATAATTCAGACAATAATCAATTATACGTCTTATATAATTTGCAATTAATTCTCGCTCTTTTGTTTTTCTAAGTATCTTTAAGGAAGTAACCCTATATGCTGTTAGTTTTGCAATAATGAAAAGTTAAAATCCACATTTTCTTTTCACTTCCCCTAAAGTAATAACTATATGGGAAGTAAGAAAATATATATATAGATTTTAACCTTTTATTATCACAAAATTCACTGCCAAGCAAAGAACCAAAAGACCTTTGGGTCATATGTACTCTATCGTCAAGTTTGACACTTACGATTTCTATTAAAGGCAATTTCCTATCCAAACGTTACTTTGCAAAGAAGTATATCTTTGACTGCTGAGAGTGACGCGCGGGAGGGAAGGAGGGAGGGTGGCGTTTCTGGTGTGGCCATGTGTAGTTTTGACGCTGCTCTCCCGCCCGAGACGTGCCTGCAACCTCGACGCTCCCCGCGCCCGGTGTGGCCTTCTCTCTCGCTCGTGCTCGTGGCCGCTTGCAGGTCTAAACAAGATAGCATTTAAATCCCCCTGCCACATGTCTCAAACCTATTCACTGTCCTGTTCATTAACAAAGGAATAGATGACTCAATAAGTAAGAAAAGAAAAAAAAAACAGTTTTAGCATAAAAATCCTTCACGTTAGGATAAGCAAAATCAAAGGTAAACGTTTTCTTTTTCTTTATTTTCTGTGCAGAGAGTAATAATAAGGGAAAATACTTTTGCGTTTCAAACAAGGGCACATGTTACCCTTAGCTTAGCTTCCCCGTAGCAACCTTGAAAAATAATTCATTTCCAGTCTAGACGACTAGTGTGCAGGCCTAATTCTATGGGGTTTTAAATTTGCGGACTCGAGGGTCTTAGGTTTACAAGAGCTAGGGTAATAAAGGGGTTGGTGCGCAGGCAGTATATTTATGCAGGGTGAGAGATCTTTATTCTGGTTTTTCCTCTTCCCTTTAATGTATACGAGCTAGCGTTACGAATTCTGAGCAAAGCTAGGTTCAAGGGTAAGATAGACCAGGAATTTACGTTGGTAGAAAAGGAAAAATAATTTTTATCCACTTCTCATCTCCGTCCTCGAGACGATATATATAAAAAACAAAACAAAAAAAAAGGGGGAGACCCCATATACATTTCATATTACCAGCTGCATGGGCCACGTTTTTCACGTTGAAGTTCCGTGAAATTCGTGGCCAGATTTTTTCCCTTTTATTTACAAAGCCGTATTTGCATGAGGTTCCATATTTACGAAATTTATTTGCCACATTTTTTCACGTTGAAGTTCCGAGAAATTCGTGACCAGATTTTTTCCTTTTATTTACAAAACATAATTGCGTGAGGTTCCGCATTTACGACATTTATTTGCCACGTTTTGTTCATGTTGAAGTTCCGTGAAATTCTTGACCAGATATTTTCCTTTCATTTACAAAGCCGTATTTGCGTGAGGTTCCGCATTTACGACATTTATTCCTCAAGTTTTTTTATGTTTAAGTTTCGTGAATTTCGTGACCTGATTTGTTTTTTCTTTTTATTTTTACAAACCCATATTTGCATTGAGTTTTTGCCTTTATAACATTCATTTGCCACATCTTCACGTTGAATTTCCGTGAATTTCGTGACCAGATTTAAAAAAAAAATTATTTTACAAACCTGTACTGGCATTGAGTTTCTGCCATTACTACATTCATTTGCAACGTTGTTGTTACGAACCCTGAGAGAGGCCCGATACAGGTTCGATATTATAATAAACAAAAGAATTCAACACCAACAGTTAAAACTGGGGATACGAATATAGAAATATACACAAACAGAACAAAGGTTTATTTACAAGCTTACTAACAAAGACAAATGCAGAATGGTTTCTCCTATTTACATAACAAAAGTAAAATCTTACAATGCATGAACTGGGGAAACAGTGAGGTAATGAAAATACTTGCTAGCCAGATTTGCAGCTGTCGGAAATCAATGCTCGAAGCGGTGGCTTCACAAAAGGAGAACTGTAATTTCAGATGTCTTCTTGACTCCGTATTGCAGAAAACAATGTGTATTCTTGATACTCGAAGGGCAGGAACTCTTCGAAACCTCTTGTAGAATGTTTCTTCTTTAAAGGCTTGCTCAACGACGAAATATCTCAGTCGTCCACTCCCTGACGATGATTTGACCAGATTCCGATCAAACTCTTGTGCGCCTTCCTCCTCTCCTATCCTTCGTCTGTTCCTTCTTCTCTTATCTCTAGACGAAATGTTGCATCATAAAACGCTGGGTTCCTAACGAAATGTCGGCGCTTGTTGAGTTCCATATCCCAGCTGACGCTTCTAGAACAATCATGAGAACAGGCGCCTCCAAACGTGCTCGAACACCTCTTTGCTGTAGAACTATTTGAAGAAAATGCATTTTTTTCCTTAAATATCTAATTCCTTGCTATAAAGCGATTACCATGACACGTTCCCCCAAAAAGAAAAAAAATGAAATCAACTGATTTTATTTTTCTCTAAAGAGAAACAAGACTCAAACAGCAAGGGAACAATTCTGCATAAAACTTTAATCCAGTTGAATACGAACACTTCTCCATTCACTCACTCACTCGTGCCAAAACAGAGAACAGTCATTAGGCTACTCGTTCTTTAAAATCTCTAGAGAGGCTATCTGCTACAACACTATCTTTTCCTCTTAATTTTCGTTTTCTGAAATCTGAATAAAACCTTGAAATATTAAAACACCTCTTACATCTTTCTCAAAACTAATTTTTCTGTGGGACACTGTTACTACGGGAACGGGAGGTGGCCACGGCATTGGGCGTTCTTTATAATTCTGATGCAAGTTTACAAGCATCCACCTTGCTTTACTCTTAACCAAATCAATTGAATAATTTGGATTTCCCCTCATCTCTGAAATTGAAAAAGGACCTTCGAAATTATAAGATAAAATGGGAACTTCTTTCTGGACTAATACTAAAACTTTATCTCCTACACAGAAACTTGTCTCTTTTCCTCTAAGATCATGTTTCCGTTTAGTTTCCCCTTGACTTTCACTCTTGTTCTCTTTCGCTAGTTGCCAAGCACTTTTGTTCTCCTCCGCTAGTTGCAAAGCATCTCTTAAATTGTTTTTATAATACTCTAGATTAGTTATGTACTCCTCACTACCTTCTTTAAGCATTAAGTTACATTTTAACATTTCCAACCTTTAGTGATGTGACCAAAAACAAGCTCGAAAGGTCTAAATCCTGTAGTGTCGTTCGGTGCCAACCTTAAAGTTAACAGACAAATGGTAACTTTACTTCCCAGTCATGTTCAAAGTTCTTACACAATTTCCGTAAACAACTCTTTAATGTTTGATGAAACCGCTCCACAATGCCTTGTGATTCGGGATGATAAGGTGTGGAAGCTACGAGTTTAATTCCTAACTCTTTCATTCTATCCTTGAAATATTTAGATAAAAATTACGGGTATTGCCTCTGGATAGCGAGTTAGTCTATCAACAATTGTTAACAGATATATATTCCCTCCCTTACTTCTAGGCTACGGTCCGACCATATCGATAACTACATTCTCAAAAGGATCGCCTACTGAAGGAATATTACACAACGGATCTCTGGGAATTACTTGATTCGGTTTCCAAGCAATTTGGCATTCATGACAGCTTAAAACATACCTCTTTACGTCACTCATCATTTTAGGCCAAAAGTACGCCCTACTGATACACCTGAAAGTTTTATTTAATCCCAAATGTCCTTGCTCATCATGTGCTAATTTTAAAACTAGTTCACGAAACTTCCTAGGGACCACAAATTGTTCAGTGATTTCCTCTTTACTACCTGACTTAGGCCGAACATAGCGACACAAAACTTTGTCCTTTAAACAAAACCTTTCCTTACACACAATATCGAGATCATCATCCAGCTCACATTCAAAACTTCGGCTTAGTGTCTCATCCTCTCTCTGAAACTTGACTAGCTCATCCTTATTCAAAAGGTTAGTGCCTAATTCATCACTGTAACTATTACTTGGTTCCACTACATCGACTATGTTACTCATGACAGCTACTCCTTCTCCTTGGCTATCACTGTCACGGATAGAATCAGGTGTCTCATCCACACTCATGCCAAGATCAACCTCGCCACCTCTATCACACTCGTTCGAATCCATGAACTCACTCTCGTTCGAATCCACAAACAAATTATGACCGTAGTCTATGTCTGTATCTAAACGTGACCTAGTTACTACCATACCAGGCACTGGAATCTCACTCACAACAGGATTCACATTCTTGGATAAAGCTAAGTCATTACCGACAATAATGTCAATGCCATCAATAGGCAAACTGTCAACAACTGCTAGTTTCACTTCTCCTAACACTACCTGACTTTCTAAATTCAACTTCAACAAAGGACAAAGAACGCAAGTGTCAGGAAATCCACCTAACATGACTTTTTCTTCCACGTCGATTTCTGCCCTGTTTGGCGCACATTCTCTCCTAATTAGTGAGACAGTAGCTCCTGTGTCTCGAAGCAAGACTACTTCTCTCGAATTTACTCCTCCAAGAGAGGAAACTACACCTTCTGACAGAAATTCACCAAAAAATTCCTAGTTTCTCTCATCACATCATTCCTTCTAGGTGAAAGGTTAACTAAAGAAACTGGTTTCTTACCGTCCTTCCTTTCTACTGTACAATTTCTCACTAAATGCCCTTTCCCATTACATTGGAAACAAGATAATTCTGAGCCACTAGATGCCACTTTACTCTTACAAACCTTAGACGTATGAGCAGGTTTTCCGCATCTATAACAGGAATAGTCACTTTTACTCGCATTGCTATTACTAGAACTGAAACCATTACTGCTTTGTACTCTGCCAGACGAAGGATCATTTTGCTTCTTACTAACTCTTAAATTATGAGTCAAACTATATTCGTCAGCTAACCTAGTTGCTCCTGCAAAAGATGCTTCTCGCCTATCTTCTATGTAAAGCTTATTCTCAGGGGACACGTTATCTTTGAAATTTTCTAGCAATACTAAGTTCTTCAGGCCATCAAAATCCTCAACTTTAGCAGAAGTTAACCAATCAAGAAAAGCTTTTCTAGCTTCTTACTGTATTCTACTGTACGTAATATTCTCATCCTTTCTCAAATTTCTAAATTTCTTACGGTACACCTCTGGTACTAGCCTATACACGCTAAGAACAGTTTCTTTCACAATATCATAATCACCACATTCCTCCTTAGACATACAACTATACACAGTAAGTGCCCTACCACTCAAAACTGACTGTAAATATAAAGTCCACATTACTTTAGGAGAACCTGCTCTTTCCATTAACTTCTCAAAACACATGAAATATTTTGTTATATCTTCTTCATCAAACTTTGGTACTAATTTCAGCACTGCACTCATCCCTAACCTATCAGCTCCACTTTCATTCTCACCTGTTTGACTGTTACGAGTACTTTGCCTTAACCGAGCAATTTCCAACTCATGCATTCGTTCTTTCTTTCTTTCTTCCTGCTGCATTACCAACATTTCTACCTCTTACTGCATTTTCACAACTTTTCTCTCAGCTGCTCTTTCCTCTCTCTCAGCTGCTCTTTTATTTCCCTCATACTTTTCTCTTTCTTTCTTTTCAACATACTCATGGAGATCATTCCCCTCTAGACCTACAAGCTTACCAGACTCAATAAACTCTTTCACCATCTCACTTATTCTGGCTCTTTCTATATTCTCTCTGTTTCAAACTGTTACAGTGCCAAATAGCCTAGCAAGGTCGCTGATATGTTACGAACCCCGAGAGAGGCCCACTACAGGTTCGATATTAAAATAAACAAAAGAATTCAACACCAACAGTTAAAACTGGGGATATGGATACAGAAAGATACACAAACAGAACAAAGGTTTATTTACAAGCTTACTAACAAAGACAAATGCAGAATCGTCTCTCCTATTTACATAACAAAAGTAAAATCTTACAATGTGTGAACTGGGGAAACAGTGAGGTAATGAAAATACTTGCTGGCCAGTTTTGCAGCTGTCAGAAATCAATGCTCAAAGTGGTGGCTTCACAAAAGGAGAACTGTAATTTCAGATGTCGTCTTGACTCTTTATTGCAGAAAGCAATGTGTATTCTTGATACTCGAAGGGCAGTAACTCTTTGAAACATCTTGTGGAACGTTTCTTCTTTAAAGGCTTGCTCAACGTCGAAATATCTCAGTCATCCACTCCCTGACGATGATTTGACCAGATTTCGATCAAACTCTCATGCGCTTTCCTCCTCTCCTACCCTTAATCTGTTCCTTCTTCTCTTATCTCTCACTGATGATCTCTGCTGGTCTCTCACCGATGATCTGACCTCTCCTACTTCGTCAGTCGTATATATATACATATATATATGGCGACCTGGGGGTGGAGCCTATGGGGGCCGGAGCATGAACGTCACAGGCTCCCGAGATGACAGGAAATTTCTAGAAGGATCTAGACGAAGTGTTGCATCATAATACGCTGTGTTCCTAACAACATGTCGGAGCCTGTTGAGTTCCATATCCCAGCTGACGCTTCTAGAACAATCATGAGAACAGGTGCCTCCAACACGTGCGCGAATGCCTCTGTGCTGCAGACCTACTTGAAGAAAATGCATTTTCATTTACTTAAATATTTAATTCCTTGTTATTAAGAGATTACCATGACAGGTGTCCCGTTGAATTGCCATGAAATTCGTGACCAGATTCTTTCGTTTTTATTTTAGGAGCCATACTCGCGTTGAGGTTCTCACATGTACAAAATTTATTACCAAATCCATTACCGGCATTGAGTTCTCCGCCGAACTGTAAATTACAGAGATTTTAAGGTGTGAGGTTTCGCAAGGCTACGCACCACTAGTAACTGTCTTTGCAGTGATTTTACAGTCATCTTGCCAAGTCTGCGATGTGTAATTCCGCATACCTCTGGCGACATTTGCAGTTTTGCAACTGCCTTCCATCCTATTATTCTCGGGCTAGGCTACTAGTGTTCTACTGCTGAGGAGATGGCCAGTAACGCAGCACTAGAGGAAGCTAAGGCTTTAACAGAAGCCGGAAGAACCCTGGGGCTGGAGGGTGCAAAACTGATCAATTGGGTGAATGATAAGCTGAAAGAAGCAGCCCAAGAGAGAGCAGCCGAATGGGAGAAGGAAAGAGAAGCACAAGAGAAAAGAGAAGCAGCTAAGAGGGAAGCACAAGAGAAAAGAGAAGCAGCTGAGAGGGAAGAACAAGAGAAAAGAGAAGCAGCTGAAAGGGAAGCACAAGAGAGAAGAGAAGCAGCTGAAAGAGCATTCCAAGAAGCCGAAAGAGCCCTAGTCCCACACCCCCTGCGCCACCTCCTTCACACTCTCATCTCCACAGCATGGGCACCCTCATTAGGACTTGGGATGATAACGAACCAGACACCTGGCTCGATCATGTCGAGCAGGTGTTCAAGAACTTCAATCCAACCCCTCAGGAAGTGGCCCTCCTCCTTGGCAAGCACTTCATTGGGAAAGGGCGGACTGCATTCGAGGCCCTTCCCATGAATGAGCGACAAGACCTTGCCCTCATCCGAGAGGAAATCCTTGGGGATTACGAGTTGACCCCAGACCGGTGGAGGCAGAAATGGAGGACTATGCCCAAGGAGGCTAACCAAACATGGACAGAGTGGGCAGCCAAGAAGACACCAGCACCCCATAGGTGGACGAAGGTCTCCAACGCAACATCTGTTGAGGAGGTCTTAGAATTCTTTCAATCAGAGGACTTCCTTTCGTACGCCCCTCCTGATCTTGCCACCCACTTGGTGGACAAGGCCCCTAAGACTCTTTTGGAGTGCTGTAAATGGGCAGACACCTATGACACCCACCATCCGCTGCAGAATTCTTTACATAGGAAAATATACCCTGCTCTCCCTCTCATTCCTTCTACCACCTCTCAGCCTACCCCGCGACCCAATAACCTTTCTCGGAAACCTGTGTGCGAGTATTGCAATAAACCCGGTCACACCACAGAGCAGAGCCTCTCAGAGGTGGATCCTCCTCAGCAAGCTGCCACCACTCCTCCGAATGGACTACCCAATCATTCTAATAAGAAAAAAACAACAGCAATTGGAACTGAAACAACAGGCCCAGGCTGACTTTAGCAAGAGTTTCTGTGACACATGCAAATTGCATGGGCACACTGGTGCCTGGGCGGGATGCCCCAAGAAAGCTCCGGTTTCTGCCATTGCTATGGCCTTGATGAAGCCGTCAGCTCTAGGCCCTCCTGCCTAGGGCCCCATATTTGTCGCACCTCCTAGAGGTCGCTATCCTACCTGCTAGGTCCAAGCTTTCAGAGCTCAGGTTGATAGGCACCAGTTCATCCCAATAGAGAGCCTCAACCACGTCAAGATGTTCTTACCTACTGTCCGGTTGAGAGTCACACGACCTCACTGTTCTAAGATATTTACCATGGCAGTAGCAACCTATATACCAGGAGGTTATAATGTCCTGCTATGACAAGATTTTAAGCCTTCTACCTTTATACTGTATCAGGGTCCCCGCCCTTACATAGCTCCAGACCCGTTTCACAGGCCTCCTAGAACTACATCTGCACAGCCAGTGCCAGGCTCCATCTCTCATGGATGTTGAGCCACGTTCGAGTCCTTCCACTAAGCCAGGAACAGCCTCAGTGCCAGTGCAAAGGCAAGACTCAAGTCTTCCTCCTGGAGCTTTAAGTCCTGGTCACTCTCCCTCTGCTGGCTTGGCCCAACTACCCATGCCGGCAGTCAAGGAAGAGTCAATTCCAATAGGAATCCTCCAGGACACCCATGACCATAGTGGACACTCCACCAATGGTGCAGCCTCATAGACCGCCCAGAGTCGGTCCTCCTAATGGGTGAAACAATTCTGAATACCATTACCCCATCCAATTCCCCTCCATTAGCAGCTAACCGGTCTCCCGGAGTAGTGACTGCCGAATCCTATTTGGCCAAAGAACTCATTGAACTGAGCTATGCAACATTAGGCACTGGGAGAAGTGCCGAGGCTCCAGTTGTCACAGTAGCTGGAGCCAATGCCCTGATTAGGCAGAGCCAAACCTGCCAGCTATTCTGGCCTTATATAAATTAGTACTTCTTTATGAACTACTCTCGTAAAAGTGCCACAATGGGCACCATGTCCTATTCTAGGCACTTAGAATTCCATTTGACTTGGAAAAAATTTAGCCAGCAAACGTTGCTATAGCCTTAGAGATATTTTTGAAGCCTGGCTCACTTATGTATTGTTGGTTTGATTTCTGATTGTGTTATCCCCTAGTCTTAATATTTTGCGAAATTGCCATTGTCTTTAGTGAAATTTACATTTTTCTTTGTGTCATCTTATTTAATCTCTGAAGAATTACTTCATTAATTTTCCCCGTTAGTTTGCACTAATGTTTGCTAGTATGTAATTAATACTGTGTGCTGTCTTCTTGTTACGAGACAAAATTAATTAACAAAATCGTAGGGCCATTAACACACCTGAATGCGTCATATCAACCCATCAGGGTCAACTGATAGTTTGTGCTGCCTTGAGCAATTAAGATAGTAGTATTATATATGATATAATTTACCCTGTAAGTTAAGTTTTATATTCATTATCTAATATTCACTGTTATTCTCAATGTAACGTTATATTTTAAGAGTATTCTTTATTGGAATATAGGAAGTTACTCTTTAGTCACATCACACTCTTTTTCTTAATCCTCTGCCTGTCGAGTAAGACTTCATCAATATTATCATCAGGCAAGTTTGAATATTGCTTATATTATAAGAACACTCAAGGGAGAATGGAAGGCTCAGTATTTGCAATTGGTCATTGTTCCTGGCTTGTCTTGTCCATTCCAACCCGTCTAGGGTTGAAATATCCTCTAGAATGGGGAGGTGTTCAAGATTTTAAGCCATAACCAAGGAAAGTAAGGTCTTTTACCATTTTCATGCATCTTTGTTTAAATGCAAGTTACCCCTTTGAACTGTAAGCATCCATTCTCTCGAAAAGCTATCTCTTCTCCTATTGGCTGTCTAAATTAAACCCCCCCCCCCCCACAGGTACGAGAATTTTAAAAGGATCAGAAGCCAGTGGCTCATCCTTAGAATCTCCTTGGAGCTGGGGTCGCTCAGAGCTTCTTACCGTCCCCTGCAGACACCGCTTCTTACCCTTTCTGCTCCCCCTTGTTCTCCTCTGGGAACTCCCAAGTATTTTTTAATGTCCATAGTGCACAGAAACATCAAGGAGAAGACTATATTTCAAACCCAGGACTGTCAGGTACTGTGAGAGTAATTCCAGTTCAGTCAGGAAATTGTTTTACCTTTGTCTGTATTTTATTGCCATTTTTCTCATCCCCCCATCTGGGTTCCATTCTGTGATTACTCCCCCTTGTGATACGAGTGAACATCCCCTTTAGTAAATTCAAGGAACAGAATAGTTCTCTTTGTGTAAATTCCCAGTCACTTCATCCCAACCTGCGAGTGGCCTGTAAAATTTTGACTGAAAGAAAGCAGTGTGTAACGTTCACCTTCGTGTGCCCCCCACCTTATGCCAGTGTCCTATCTCTTTGCAGACAAACACCGTGCTTGATTCAAGTAGAAATTGGAAACCCTTGGAGCAAGCCCTGAATTTTCAATCTGTTTGCGCAAATTTCTGAACGCCGTGTCTGGTTACCCCAGCCAGGTGTTTCTGGTGAATCGACCAATCGACACCCTTATTAGTCTCCTGGAACTCTGTAGATTAATGTAAATACAGTGCATTTAAAACTTAAGTCCAGCATTTATACAAATTCCTCCTTCCTAAGAAATATCGGTGCCTTATGCCCTAGTAGTTTTTATAATTCTTGTTCTGAACTCTCGTCCTCCATTCAAAGCTAAATTTTTCAGTGTTAACTAAATTTTCTAGGAGTGAACAAGCAGGTTTCAGAATAATATATTAATAGATATGAATATATATAATAGAGAGAATAGCTAGATAGATAATATATAGAGATAAGATTATAATAGATTATATAGATATAGATATATATATATATATTATAATGTATATAAATATACATATATATATTATATATATAGTAGATATAGATATTATATATATGAGGATGGATAGGTGATATATATAATATATGCAGAGATCGATATAGAGAGAGATAGAGAGAGAGATAGATAGTGACGATAGAGATATATAGAGATATATAGTATATATATATATAAATTTAAAAAAAAATGGTTGTAATATATATA
>NC_061100.1:96840503-96868003 GCF_015104395.2 Macrobrachium nipponense | reverse complement strand
TTTTTTTCTTAAATTGTACCCATGTTTATGCTTGTTTGGAAAGGTTACTCATACTCCAGGTGTGTTGGATTCTAGGTACTAATCTCCTTATAATCCTTATCTGTCACTTATACGACCTTTCTTGTACCCTCAATTTCTCATGTAAGTCGGTTTGTCTGCTAAGTAAAGGACGTTGAGTCGAAAGATCTTGCAGAAACTCCATTATTTATCTTTCCTTCGTGGCTTATACTTTTATTTATGGATTTATCACATTCCAAACTTTCGTGATTCATTTATATACGCACACACACACACACACACACACACACACACACACACACACATATATATATATATATATATATATATATATATATATATATATATATATATATATGTATGTATGCATGTATGTATGTATGCATAATAAGACAATATAGTTCAGTGAACTGTTTTTTCCGTGAAAGATTGGTATACTGAAATTAGTAGGTGGGTCATGACTGATATATATATATTTTTTTTTTACTTTTTTGCTCTTGTTTATAATATATATACATATAATGGGAATGAATACTAGACATATAGAATATATAATAAATCAAAATGAGGTCGATAGCGGGTGACCAGCAATTGGAAGTGAAAACGGGTCAGCCTCGAGTGTTAGTGTTTGAGATGTATGCAAAACAGCGAATTCCTTAGACGCGTACACAGGACAAATTTTATAAACATACCCATTGACACCAGAGAGCCCGTGAGCGCGCAGTGACTTAAATAGCAAAACACTCACATGACTGTGACTTCAGAGGTCAAGAGCTTTCACGTGAAATTGTAAACGCTCGTACATCGGAACAGAAGGAGGCTTGACGAGTGTACATTCGTACGTCTATTAGCATGCGTGCATTCATATGTCCATTAGTAGCTGTAAGTGTATATATATCTTAGAGAAAAGGAATGGAATAAAATCCCTAGTGTGGTAATTAATGGTGTAATTATTCGACAGATGTTGAGTGTGAAACCATGTCATAGAAGGTGCTTGGATATCCACGGAGATAAGGTATAGTGAAAGAAAGGCACGGAAAACTGTACACATTGACAATGATTTTAGATGCTGTGTATGGGGAAGCGTAGAGACATGCTAGCAAAGATTTATAGGAGATTTATCTATTGCACTTGTTGATGCATTTCAGTTTGATAATTATGGGTTCCTTTTTAGATGGATTCGATTGTTGCTACCTAATAATGAATTCTCTCGACTCTAATATGACATTTATTCGATAGAGACCCATAGAGATATTGATATTGGGCAGCGGGGATAGTTCTGTCCAATATGGTGATGCAGGGCATTAATGATGCTTTAATTATTTTTGGGATCCTTTAATTCATTCTATTCTATATGATTACGTAGAAGAGTAATGGTGTTTTAATGATCCTTTTGACACCCATAACACACACACACACACACACACACACACACACACACATATATATATATATATATATATATATATATATATATATATATATATATATATATATATATATATATATATATATATATATATAGATATATATATATATATATATATATATATTTGAGTGTGTGTATGTTATAAAGAAATGCAAAAAGTAAAACAAATGCATATTTAAGCTGACCCACCTACTAATTTCAGTATACCAATCTTTCACAGAAAAAACAGTTAATTGAGATATCTTGTCTTATTATTACATTCACTTTTAACTGAATACCCTATTACATAACATACTTACATGATTAAATTGTAGCATAATTCCAGTGAATGTATATATTCTACCAAAGGACTGAACAAAGCGTGATCTGTTAAAGTTTATACTAGAAGTAACTATTCTGTACTATTTAACATGAACATTATTCATTTTTTACATTAGCATTCTAATAAATAAATAACAATTGACCTATCCTAAAGTTCCTGTATCTTTAACTCAACGCGAAACCCTTTTTCAATCCTTTTTAGTTTTTCCTGTCCCCCCAACAAGAACAACAACGTAGTTTGTAGGCTTACTCCTCGAGCAAATGAAAATATGGGTTGATGAACAACTTTTATTAAGCTTCAACCAATACACAACTTTCATAACTTATGTAGGTTTTTCTAACGTCACATAAAACATGTGTATGGCTTCAAGTCATCAAACTGATCATAAGTCCATTACGCATTAACTAAATCATTTATTTCAACTCATATCCGATCCCGTTACAAGTCAAAGGGATGATATTCTCTTTTTCTAAGTGAAAGTAACATTCCAGTATCGTAATAGGCTATATGTTGAGACTGGCTGATATTTTCAAAACTCATTGTACGAGTAATATCAATTTTGAAAAACATAGGTCTTCCGTTCTATCGTATTTATTTTCTTTGGGTGCAGCTTATTTTGGAAAGGAGTTCGTTTTTTTTTTTCAGCTAATGTATTGACGAAATACAATATATCAGAGCGAAAGTCAGCTTGGAATCCCACACTCCGAGATGCTGTAAATCTTCGGGACCATAAAACCCATCCAACTCCAAACTCCCATTTAACTTTTACCAACCAGGTAACAATGAATTATGGCCCCGGGTTTCTTTACTATGATTCCTTCTACGGCCTTTTCTGGATGTTCACTCTATTTGTCATTTGCTAGATCTTTTATTATTTTATCCTTTTATTTCTTGAGTGATTGGCAATGCAAGCATTATGCATAGCACGAACCTTTTGAAACTAAAAGAACGAGCTTTCCAATAATTTTTCGACTACCAATGGTGTCGGACTTTACCTTTTATCATTCAGTCAAATCATTGTTTTGCCCACATTACAAATCAAGTCATGAATTTCTCCTTAACCGGAATCATTCGGAAGAAGAATGTGACAGTATAAGCACTTTAATTAGTCTTCTGATTAAATTATTATGCGGTTTTAATAGATAGGTTTCTTAGACTTTCTGGCCTCACTATCTAAAAATTCTGTTCAGTACCATACCTAACAAACGGATAGAAGTATAATTTCTTAAAAAGTTTTCCCGATTAAACAATACATAGATAGATATTAAATCTAAAAAACACTGAAATAAATGAGGAGACAAGTATTCTACACAAACTTGGTCACCGAAACCCTACATATAAAAGTATTGATTATCAAAATTACAATTAGTCCGCCCACTCCCCGACGATATTCCCCCTCCCTAAACCCAACTATTTATGTAAATTCTTACATTATTTAGCTAAAATATTAAATTGGTTATATAATTACGGTTCATTGTTAATAAACACACCATTCTTCGGATTCTGACATTAGACACACAAATATCGAAATATTACCTTTATATTGCATTTTATTATTCTATAAATATCAGAGAAAATTGAAATAGCATAGCAGAGAAATAGACTCCCTTTGGTTCTGAAACAACATATGTTATAAAAGTTGAATTTTATTGTTTCAATCATGATTTTAGATTCAAAGGCAGAGTTTGATTTCTCGGTTTTTGCCTGATATCTATACTGGAACACCACGCGGTCACATTAAAGTCGAATTTCCCATGGATTATCTTTGTCAAAAATACCCATCAAATGGTTAACTTCGTAAGAGATAATCTAATTGCAATCTAAACTGAAACTCATATCGGCTGAAAAATAAATAAATGACAGTACCAAAATAAATAAATAAATAAATAAATAATTAAATTCATTAATTAAAAAAATCAAACAAAGCGTGGAATTGCATGGGGGACATTAACAGCATAGGAAAAAGTAATATTTTTCTGCAATTATACAATGTCCATCTAAAGCCACAACATGTTTCAGCCAATCATATTTTTTTGTACAAGTAACACTAAGGAATGAGCTGCATGATTGACGGTTGGAGGTCACTGAGGGAAGCCTCTTCAACTTATATAAAATAGTGTTGTGATTCGAAAATTGGGATGAGATTATAAAGGTCTAAAATTCTAACAAGAGAGAAATTTTAGAACAATGTTTAGCTTCAGAAATTTACTACGAGTTTTGTGTAAATAGCTATGGGATATTCAGTACCATAATTAAAATGTCACGGAAATTATGATGTTTTTATTGAACAGGGATGAATTAAGTATCTTACAGTATGAACTTTAAAATTTATTTTCATTCTCATTACGACTTCCTTAATATGTGTATGCAAATTATCAATATTAGATGCAAATTCACATCGGACGAAATCTCTACATTACGCTCAATGCGGGGAATAGAAAAGAGCCGGAAATTTTTCATCTTTGACCATATCTGGAGCTCTCATTTATAAAAATATATAATCTATAGGATTTTAGATAAGGCATACAGCTATTTCTTTAAATAAGATACGAGTTCACAAACTTATTCTAAAAGTGGACGAGGATATCTATTATGCATAACTATGAATCATGAGATATAAAGTCAGTATATTTCTTAATAGATTCTGTGGTAACTAATGTGCAATAAACCCACATTATGAACCATGCCTAAAAATTATAGCCCGAAGCCTTTCGTCAAAGCAATTGTATACATATGGTTTGGAATGGAATGGAGTATATAATTTAGGCCAAAGGCCAAGCACTGGGACCTATGAAGTCATTCACAACTGAAAGTAAAAATGAAAGTAGAAAGGTCTGAAAGGTTTAACAGAAGGAAAACCTCATAATTGCACTATGTAACAATTGTTAGAAGAGGGTGGAAAGTAAGAAGGAAGAAAGAGAACATGAACGGAGGTACAGTAAAAGGAATGAAAGGGGGTGCAGCTAGCGGCCGAAGGGACGCTGCAAAGATCCTTAAACAATATCTACAGTGCACCGCATGAGGTGCACTGAAGGTATTACCCACCCTACGGGGAAAAGGGTTGTAGATGATAAACCATAAAACGACAGTTCTTAACGCCTAATTTACACTAGTAAGAAAATTAATTTGACATGGACAGAAAGTATAACTGGAAACGACCTATAAACACATAAATGCTAACCCTTATTCCTTCTGCTTCTACAGGGAAAAAGCTCTCTGAAATGTAGCCAGAACTATGTATTTATGAGCACACATTTATCTTAAATATAATCCTAATTTTAAAGATAGTGAAAAAATAAGATCTTTCACGCAAGATCCTTCGTCAATGCAAGGCCGGTCTGAAAAAAAAGAATGATTCCTTCAATTGCCTTCCAACTGCTTCAAAAGCATAATAAAAACCTGTAATAATTATTAGGTGATAATTTTAAAAAAATATTTTTATTCTCTTAGATCTTTTGTATATAAATTTTTTTTTAATGAAACCACCGCTTGCATTCATTTCAACAAAATGATTTATTCCTGTTTTGAATTTGAATTTTTTCTTTGTCATTTTGTAAAAACATTCACTGAGTTGGAATGAAATGCGAATTTAACTTGCGTCAACATTCATTACCTTTATCCACGAGATCAGAAAACTTATATGGTCTTTGGTGGACAATGTATCGTCCTAATTAACTATAAATCGTTTCATGAAGACTTAAAGGATTGCATTATGCGCTTGATCAAATCTTTCAGTATATTTGTGATTTTTTTCCAGGGCGTTTCGTTTAGTTCCTCGCTTAGTGGCCTTTGCTATCCAAACTAAGTTCATATTCTCTTACAATATCAGTGATATCAACTGATTCCTTAAGTTTTTTTTTATAAATTATTGATAACTACAATAATAACTATTGATAGGAGTAGTTTAATTTTCATATATCACATGTCATTTGACATACGTTTCCTTTTATTAGAGTCGCATTCTCTATTTATAATGATAACCATGATATGGTCATTTATATTTAAGTCTCAGCATGATTTATTTAGTTTTATACGAGAATAACAAGTCTTCAGCAAATGAAACATAAAAAAAGAATGCATTAGTTTATATATATATATAAATATATATATATATAATATATATTAATATTATTATTATTATATATTAATATATATTATTAGTATATACAGACATACATTACATTACCATTACATATATATTTATATATATTATATAATATATATTATATATATATATATTATATATACATATATAGAATATATATATATATATAGATATATATATATCTATAGTATATATAATATATTATATATATCCATATATATATATGTATATAATATTATATATTATATATTATATATATATAATATATATATGTATATATATATGTATATATATGTGTGTATATATATATATATATAAACACATATATACATATGTTTTTATATATACATATGTATATTAGCTGACCAACCCGGCGCTGCCCAAAAAAAACTCTGAAAGACATTCGACAAACTCTCTCTCTTTCAGTAACAACCCCTCTTCCCTCCCTTCCTCTCCCTCTCACTCTCTCCCATTATACCCATTAGCTGTTACAGAATTCAACAACCTTTGGCCTGTTCTCACAATCAAGTTCACCTCTCATTTCCTGTGCCAGATCATCGTGTAAAAACAGTTTGTTGTCGGAGACAGTCCATTCACTGGAACGGATGAACTGATGGTATTACCTAAACATCCCGACTGGATGAAAGGTAAGTTCACATGTGGACAGGTTAGCATTAATTTCGTGACAGTTTGCTGTTGTATTTCAGCGGGGAAGTTACTCAGACGCTGTGATCAGAATATGCATAATTCATGTGTAGACGTTATTCATTTCTCTGGTAAACCCTCGTGGGCCGTTATATCTTTAAAAGAGGCAAAGTAAATAAATAAATAAACAATATTGCTACGTAATAAAGGCAATTTGGTATAGGCCTAGGCCAATGATGCCTTTTTATATGTCCTTTAATAATGAAAGTAAACTTCACTGTCCAGTTCATTAAAAAACTGAACTAACCTCTAAGTCATTCATTAATATGGTTTGAGAATAGTTGTCTTTTTTTAATAAAATATATTTAGTCTATATTCTGTTATGTCTTTTAACTTTTTTTTCCTACCATTAAGTGAATTCCTACAACAGTTAACCTTCAACCCTCTCATCATATTAATTGAAGATAAAAAAAAGTGGCAGAAAACTTTCCAATACGGCTAACTCCAACTCGTGATATGTAGTTTTTATGATGGTTTCATGGAAAATTTTAACAAAACATGATAAATTATAACTCATTATCTTTACAATGGCATCAAATTCATTAATATAGCCTTAAGTATACAGTTGCATATACCATTAAAATAACGGATCAAAAATTACCGCTATGCATGTCCGTACGGCAACTATAAACTCTGCTAATTGGTAGTTCCACGTTGGCCGAGTGCATTTCGCGCTCTGCTACCAATCTGGTGGTCCGAAGTTCAATTCTCGGCTCGGCCAACGCGGAACAAGAGGAATTTATTTCTGGTGATAAAAATTAATTTCTCGATACAATGTGGTTTGCATCCTACCATAAGCTGTAGGTCCCGTTGCTAGGTAACCAATCCTTCGGATCAGCCCTAGGAGAGTTGTTAATCAACTCAGTGGTCTGGTAAAACTAAGATATACTAACTGTACCTTTGGTATTGACGTAATCATACATCAAGCAAATTGTTTTCTGGTTGGGGGAATGCTAAGCAACCAGTTATTTATCGTTTTGAATAAATATGCGCTGATAAAAGACTGATTTCAATTATGCACAATAATATATAACAATAAAACAATTTTTCCCCTAAATGACGGGAATATATTATTCTTTACTGAAAATATGAATTAATGGGCATGAGGTACGAATTGACATATTATGTAAACTGTGACCACTTCCTGTTCCTCAAAGTGCAATAGTTGCCATTTCTCAATTTAATCCCTATTTGCATCGTATACATTTAGCCTTCATAAACATGTACTGCGAGTGACATTCGGAAAAGGTTTTCAAATTGTAATGATCTACATCCCTGTTAAGTATTATTCTAGAATTTTTAGTCTTAATTTTATTGGTAATCGTTACCAAGCAAAGTGAAATAAAATAATAATGTATAAAATCATCTTCCAGATGCAGTGAAGTGTTTTGCCTATTCGCACGGTAAATATTTCCATTCTGTCAATCGCTTAAGTGTCCAAGCGTGATATAGCGATTATCCCAGACCTCGTGTTGAACCGGCTTTATAACTCGATATGTCATTATAAAGATATACGTCACCGTAACGTCACGAAGCATTCGCTATAGAGGATTCCAAAGATAAAAACGAAGAAGAAACTAACGAATTAATCAGGAAATTTGCATTTGCCGGGCTCCATACAAATGTCTGAAGGCTTGCAGTGGGGGAAATTTAATTATTTTGCCAGCAGATTAAAACTTTCCGTTTGAATTAGTGTGGCGTAAAGAGACTTTTTACTGAACATTGAACAATTTCTAATCAGTTTTTTTTCTAATCAGTTTGTTTTTCTAATCAGCTTTCTTTCCTCCCATGTATACAGGAATATTTTATTTTTGTTGTAGTTGTTTTATTCTCATCCATTTTTTATTTGATTTCCTTATGGGGACTATTACATGGTCAGCTTCGACGTTGAGTCCCTCTTTACAAATGTTCCACCAAAGGATACTATTAATATTATACTTGACAAAATTTTTATTGATGATGATACAACATTTCATGGTTTTGATCGGTTGACTTTTGCGCAAGATTCGATGTTTATTTTTAATAAACAACTCTACTCGCAGGCCGATGGACTTGCTATGGGGTCTCCTTTGGGCCCTATTTTTGCTAACTTTTTTATGTCTGATTTAGAATCAAAACTTTTAAACGGTTGTGACCCTAATATTAAACCATTTTTATATCGAAGATATGTGGATGATACTTTTGTTTTATTTAGACATTCATGGCAGTGTTCCTTGCTTTTAGAATTCATTAATAACGCTCATTCTCAGATTAATTTTACTATGGAGGTAGAGAGCGAAGGCAGCCTTCCATATCTTGATATTAAGGTAACGAGAAATAACTCGGAATTCACCACGGCAGTATACAGAAAACGAACTTATACGGGATTAACCAATAACTTTTATAGCTCTTGCCAATACTCATTTAAACTCAACACCATCTATACGCTGATTAATAGAGCTCTCAAATATTCTTCCTCATGGCAAATATTTCATAACGAAATGACTTTCTTGGCAAACTTTCTCAAAGCCAATTCATTTCCACAAGATATAGTACATAAAATTACCAACAAGGTACTTTCCAAATTTTTGCATCCATCATCAACTACTTTTGATGTACCGAAGAAAATATTTTATGCTACTGTTCCGTATTTGTCCGATTCAAAATTTATTTTAAACCTCACTCGTATAATTGAACAGGAAATTCCCTGTCTTAAAGTCAGGCTTGTGTCGAGTAATCCTTGCACTATTCGATCGTTTTTTAACTTTAAAGATCGCCTTCAGCCCTTCATGAGATCCAACGTTATTTGTAAATTCACATACCCTGGATGTCCTGGCTCTGGATCGACTCGGAGGTTGCTGAGGGTCAGATATTGTAGCCATTTAGGCTTTAGCTTTTGTAAAGGTCAGAGGATAAAACAACCAGAATTTTCCAATATCAGAAACCACTCTATAATATGCAAGACTGAAATTCATAAGGAACATTTTACAATTATTGATTATGTTAAACATCCTGACCAACTATCAACGCTAGAGTCGTTATATATTAAAAGACTGGTGCTCTTATTGAACGGTAATTTGTCCTCGTCACCTTTGTAGCTGGCATAGTTGTCGTCGCTTCTCTCTGCCAACTGTAACTCATTCCATCTTCACCTCTGATCATGGACGGTTGGTGTTTTTAGTAGTCTCTCTTTTTAATTTACTGCTCTTTTTAATCTTTTTTAGACTTTATTTTCTACAATTGTGAATTCCTTTTAATTTTATATGATTGTTTATAATATGTCTTTGTATTTTACTCACAGACTGATGATGCACACAGATGTATGTGCGAAACGTATCATATGCAATAAACTTGGCCTTTTAAATCTCGTATCATGGACTCCTTCTGGACACTATATATATATATATATATATATATATATATATATATATATATATATATATATATATATATATATAATGCCAGAGACGTGCAGTTATTACTATTTTTTTTTAAGCCGGCCAATGTTTTTTATATGTATAATCGGTGTTATGGGTTTTTCGATTAATTTTCCTTTTTTTTTATCGTGTTAGTTTTTTGGGAAATAAAGGTTCTATTTCTTTAAATCGTGGAATTTGGTTTAGCCTAAATTTGATGACATTGAAAATAGTAGCAGATATATATATATATATATATATCATATATATATATATATATATATATATATATATATATATATGTATATATATATATATATATATATATATATATATATATATATAGTATATATATATAATATAGTATATGTATATATATATATATATATATATATATATATATATATATATATATATATATGATATATATGTATATATATATATAATATAAAGTATATGCCGAGGGGGTAGCACTGTGCAAATTATCACCACCCAATTACTTAAGTGAGTGTTTCTGTCTAGAAGTTTCTTCGGCGACTGTTCAGGGATGGGTTCTCTGGCCCGATGTTAGTTGGAAATAGTGTGTGTGTGTGTGTGTATGCCCCTGCGTGAATGCGAATAGTTAAAACGGTTGTCATTGAGGTTATATTTAGGGGGTCAGGACTTCAGGTTTACAATTTCTACCTCAGTCACTAATGACTTCCTGCAGTAGACTGCCTTGACGTTAAAAAGGTATGCTCTCTCTCATTATGGTGACTCAGGTTATCGTTTATTTATGTCACGGGGAAAGTTATTATTAACTTTGTAACGGGCTTTTCAGTTTGCACGCCTCTGCATCTTAACAGTGAATTGTTCAGCCATAAAAAATAATAATATAGAATGAACTTGTATATTGTCTTTTATCATTTTGTTACTATTCCAGTGAATTTGTTCATTATCATTATTAGGCATTTTAATATAAAATTTTCAATTATAATCATCAACAAAGTTATTAGTATGAAAGTAGCACAGTTAACACTTTTACAGTAAAAAGCTCTAATATGGGAATTTTCTATAACCATACACAAACATACACCAACATCCGTTCATTATATATATGATTGCGTTTAAATCTTGTCATTCGATTTTCAACCTTTCCGAATTTTAAATGACCCCCAATTGAATTGCTTTAGTTAGGTAATAATGAAACACTTTACCTGTTACACCTTATTGACAAGTAGAAAGAATTTGAATAATGAAAAATAACAAGAATAGGTCTTAATTCCAAATGATTTACTGTTATAGATTCGTGATGGGAAGACATGTAAAAAAAACTGACTTCAAAATGAAAACTCATGCCAAGAGTATAATTACTGTATCGAAATTCTAATGATAGAAATTGTTAAAATTAGAAAAGTAACAAATTAATAGAGATGATTGTATAAATGAAAGGTGGTCATCAATATTCAATGTAAGTAAAACACCATTACAGCTTTGGCCAAATCTAAGGACATAGTTCCATTTTTCGCTTTTTTCTAAAAAGAAAAATAAATAAGGAGACGAAATGGATTAATATATTTCTCTATACCTCATTTTACAACGGATGTCTTTTTTTGGCAGGGTGCACACGCTTCGGTATTAGAGAGAGAGAGAGAGAGAGAGAGAGAGAGAGAGAAGAGAGAGAGAGAATTATCTGTAAGAGCAGGGCGCAGACAATAGGCAATAACTGCCTCTCCAGGGGGAGAGACCCATAAATTTCCTGTTAATAACAGGAGACGTCATTTTACAAAGTCCTACCAAACTTTCATCCTTTGCCTCATGACAATTTTCTGCAATATCTCCAAATTCCGTCGTAATTGTGAGATTGCTCCCCGCCCCGATTCCCCTACTCTCTCTCTCTCTCTCTCTCTCTCTCTCTCTCTCTCTCTCTCTCTCTCTTGATAAACATACATAAATGCATGAGACTGTATGTGTGCGTATGATTTTGTATGTAAGCGTACCCATGTTATCTTACACTCTCTTTTGTCTTTTGACATCATCGAGTATTTTTGTAGTTTGTAACAAGTTTAGAAACAATCTACGCCTCCACCGTTGTCTGAATGGAGGTATATATTAGGAGAAGTTTTCTAATTATAGGTTAATGGAGGAAATTTATTTATGTTAGAATTAGGCTCAGTAGTTTTAATAGGCTCTAATGGCACTAAGTGCATTTTATCCAAAATGAACGAACTTTTAAACCCGTTAGATATATCAGACTTGCGATGTTTTAGTGACATAAAGAATTTTAACAATAGACGATACAGCCTAAAAATAAACGGTCAAGGTCATAGTATTTGTTTAGAGCAAAGAATTTTGCCATGCTTTGCAGAGGTTTTTCTCTTGCAGGTGACCTTGAATAGTTATTTCTTATATTCCAGTTTTCCTCTGCCACGTTACGGATTGCTTAATTTGATGCTTGAGTTTTCTGTGTCTGTCTGTCTGCCTCTCTCTCTCTCTCTCTCTCTCGTCATCTTCTCTCTCCTCCTCTCATCTCTACCTCTCTCCATCCATTTTATCAAGATTTTTATATTGGCTTATTTACCTTATTTACAATTAATACACACGCACAGACAAACACACACATACACACATTATGCATGCAGTGAAATTAATATCAGTGTTGAAAACACCATTAGAAAGACGACGATAACTTCGTAAAACCTCTTGAACTGGCGAGAGCTAATTAACATCAAGAGTTTGCATGCGTTTTGAGAAATATTTTCTGAGAGGAAACAATAAAGGCCATTACATCAAATTTCCAAAGACCAATAGTAACATCCCTTTACGAAGGTCTTCGCCCAAAGCTCTTTAGGACTGATTTTCAGAAAAAAACAGTTAATAAAGAAGTAATTCATCATTATAGGAAAAACAACTCAAGAGGGAAACTTTTCTTTAAATGAACATCATTGAACATATTTCCAACTGTTAAAACGTTTTGGCAATTTTAAAGAAAAGACCAAAATGTTTTTGGTCAGTAGGACAGAAGACAAGAAGAATGAATATGATTGGTGGAATTGGATGACGCATATGTGTAAAGGGGCCAACGTGATACTTGTGATATGTACAACTGTTTTGAAGATTTCTACAAATTTGCAAAGATAAAAGTGGAATTAACGGCCTCTTGTGACATCTATGAAATTATATATATATATATATATATAATATATCTATATATATATATATATATATATATATATATATATATATATATTGTGATGGCGTGATAACCACCACACGATACACTTATGAAAATTATCTGTTGCCTGTTTTCACTTAACAGGATACGAAATTCACAAGGTGTGAACTTTTACCACAACCTTAAACCATAGTAACTTTAATCACGAATATACTGGGTCATAAGCCACTGAGGGATCATTTATCACGATTCAGGATTATTTTCTGTAAATTTGATCCCCTGTTTTAGATGGTATAAAAATGTAATCAAGGTTTTAAAATCCGTGTGGTTTTCCAATGAAAAAGAATTGTTAGATACTAACCATTTCAGATCCGATGTAGCATCGTTTTTCGGAAATACCTTCGGACAGCTATGGCAGTCTGAAACAATGTTCACAACACCCTACAGTAATTCTTAACGTTTATACACTCAGGAGTTTACTCTTATGATTTTAAACTGTAGTTACTGAGAACCCAAACGCCTGAGCAAAGGTTCTGATAAGTCGACTTACCCCTTCCTTTTCCTCAGTTCCTTCCTTCCCCACCAACACGCCCCCTCTATTAGAAATCATTCTAAGATTTGTGTATCTTCTATTTAAAAAAGGATTTTTCAGTCTTAGATCGAGCTTCCAGCAGCCATGAATTGGGAATTTTAGAATCGTTAATGATTAAACGACTCGTTTCCTAGTTAAGCAGCCAAACCTCTGCCGGCACTAGTCTTTCGCTTTCTCTTTAGTCATAACATTGCCACTGATTAGGTTGGCCCAGCTCTCCTTACCTTTTGTATTTCTTTATATATATATATATATATATATTATATATATATATATATATATATATATATATATACATATATATATCTATATATATATTTATTATATATATATATATAGTATATGTATATAATATATATATATATATATATAGTATATATATATATATATAATATATATATATTACAACAGATTCTTTGGTTTAACATTGCTATTCAACGCACTCCTCTACTGTAGCTGCAACCCACCACGGTTGATTAACCACCAATTACATAATCCATACCACCAACTTTACCGTCTTAAAAGTTAGTTGTACTGATTTTTAAATCCTATTTTAAAGTTTGTGCTTCATAATCATCAAAATATAAGTATATAATATGCAATAATGCACTTTTAAAGTTATAAACTGTGCTGAGCATAATTTCGTTAACGTTCTTTACTTGTCAAAAGTCTATCTCTCTCTCTCTCTCTCTCTCTCTCTCTCTCTCTCTCTCTCTCTCTCTCTCTCTTGGCATAAAATATTCACAGTGTAGATTCACGCCTGCCATACATAACCCTATACTATTATTCTTCGTTGGTTAAGGAACACGTTTCTTACCAGATGCTTTCGTTGTTTACCAAGTTATTTGTAAATCCACTTCCCCTTGTTTATCATTCCGCCTCGCTTTAATTTCGGATACAAAAGCGGGAACTGAGGACCCAGCTAGCAGGAAGAGAACAAACAAACCTTAACTCAAGGATTTCTTTGTCTCGATTTCTTTGATATGAACGAAACTTTCTGTAAAACATTATCGCTCTAAAATCTTTTTTTATTTATATGTCTGCTTTGAATCCCCAAACGCTCTCATAGCTATAATCTTAAAACATCCAAAAGTCTAGTAGATCGATTTAAAATTGCATAAATTATATTAATATTATTGTTATTTAAGCTATATAAAAGTAAAGTAAAGATGAAGTGAATCTCTATACTCAACTTTGAACTTTTCCAGTAAAGCGCCACAATGGATATATTCTAAAGAAAAAAAAAATGGTGGAACACTGTATTCAGTTTTCAGGATTACTTTCTGTCAGGAGTGAATGCAGTACCTTAAAGATTGTGCATGAGGAAACATCCAAAATTATTTGTCTTTTTGAAAGAAATCATAAAAGGGCAATCTAATTTCTGTTGAGAATTACTTTAATACATCATACACTCGTGTTTCTAATCTTACTATATTGCGCATTTAAAAAGCATGATTCCGGTATGTTTATGGTGTTATAAGATACAAGTATTTATTTGGTATGACTAATTAGGAAAGAAAAAATAATATAAGAATATGAAACCTAACATCAGTAACCTTTTTAGATATTCCCATTGGTATATGAGTGACAAAATAATGTTTTCACCCATTCCTTTAGGGAATATTAAACATTAGGAAATACAAGGAAATTAAACCGGACGCTTATCAGTCAACAAACCCTAACATAAGCATTAATATCCGAGGCTTCCTCTAATACATGAAGTAAGAGCATAGGAAAAATTTTGGAAGCACTGCATACAAAGAAAAAAATTGATATTAATAAAAACTTTCTTGTGTAAAAATCGTGTTGAGCAATTCCCCTGATACTTATGGGATTTAATATGCAAGTCACAAATTGCGAGAGAAAGAAGTCAAATGTACACTCGACAAGAAAACTGAAGATACAGTTTTCATTAGCTTTCGTTTATCCAATTTCCCATTTGTTTTTACTGAAAAGGCATAGTATTGCTAAATTTAGTCTGGAATATGAAAATATACTGCAAATTATATCATATGAGTTAAAACTGCAAAACAAAACCGTTCAGATACTTAAAAGCACGATATATGTCCGAAATAATTGGAATTTCTCAGATGGATTCGTTCATATAGATCTGGTAGATAGAATGTGAATTTCTGATTTTAGTACTATGTATCACGACGACAATATTTACTCGTTTTTTCTCATGAACGGGGATATATTGCATCATCGTAAGTGGTGAATGCAATTATTTTAGTTTCTACAAACTGATGTTTGCATTCCAAAGCTATTAAAGTTAGCTGACGTCAATGGCACTCAATTTTGCAACGGCTAAGGTAGGTTGAGCAAATCTACTTCCATCCGCAAGAGCGTTTTCTATGATGTGAGGAGGAGCCCTTGAACTTCGAGCGGGAAAGCGCAAGTCACTGGATACTGGCTTACGTAACGGATTTTGCACTTTGATTACTTTGACGTTGACATGGATCGAATGCCAGTTGCTGTTTACAAAGCTGCTGTCTTTAAACATAAATCTTTATCAAGGTTAAAGTAGCATGTCAGCTCAAAGATTTTCTGGCTATATGCTCCCATTACAAAGCAGTTCGTAGTAGCCTACAGCCCTACACGACTGCCTTTCTTTGCCGCGAGGCTGAACGATCCCTCAACACATCAGCATTTTTTGCACGATATAAAACTTTAATTGCCCGTGCAATACATATTGAGTTATTTTTACTTAACAGTTTTTTTCGTGAATGATTTATGGATGAAACCCGATTTTTAACAGTACAAACTATATCAAGAGAGCAAGAATGACTGCAGCCTGTGTGTGAAATTTTCCACGTCTTTTTACAATCTGAATGTTACGGCAACTGTCGAATGAAATAAAGATTAGGGTATGAATTACTTAGAAAATTTACTTGAATATTATGATCCTTCTAAAACATACATTAAAAATATATTTCACCACTCAATCTCCCAAAGAAAATATAATGAAATTAAGTTGTTATAAAAAGGCCTAAGCTTTAAAGTAAGCAGATTTTGCTCTCTCTCTCTCTCTCTCTCTCTCTCTCTCTCTCTCTCTCTCTCTCTCTCTCTCCACTTTTAAAACACATTTGAAAAAATATCATCACTCAGTCTCTCAAAATAAATATAATGAATTAAGTATCTCTATAGATAGGCCTATGCTTGCGCGCTCTCTCTCTCTTCCTCTTCCAAGTGTTTTTTTTTCTCTCTCTCTCTCTCTCTCCACTTTTGAAACATTTGAAAAAATGTTATCACTTAATCTTTCAAAGAAATATAATGAATTAAGTATCTCTACTGATAGGCCTATGCTTGCGCTCTCTCTCTCTCTCTCTCTCTCTCTCTCTCTCTCTCTCTCTCTCTCTCTCTATCGTCATAATATTTCATTCTTTACTGTGATATTCCTCACGATTTCCACAAGTACTGCCCAAATTTTAAAACGCTTTCTCTCATTGTTTAAGATCCGTCTTCAATTACGAATGAATTTTACGTCAGTTTAATGTCAAACATTACTTGTAAATAAGGTTTCACAGTAGGTTTTAGAAAAGGATGATCGATATTCTACCCTGAACTGACGTTACTAAACCAACATTAACGAATAATATAGAACCTGTTTCTACATTCAAGTATATATGAATATAGGACCTCTACAAAATCTTTATGGTGTAAAGTTAATGGAAATCTAGAAAGCAACAAACACTGAGTTTGAAGTTCTGCCCCCTTTCTAGAGGTGCCAGGTGTGGCATTAAAGAGCAATATATGTCCGAAGATTTAAAAAAACTGTATCTTAAATTTTCTTGCCGAGTGTACAAAAGGTAGAAAAAATTCCACATCGAATATAAAGCTCAGGTACAGTATAAATTTCCCTCTGCCTCAGTTTTTTTCATACAAAATATTAATTATTTTAGTGTTTCCTCCAGAGAACCCTTTGTAAATCATTTCATCCGATTCTTTCTGTTTATTGTGATTATTTCTTTTGTAAAAAGATTTGCAAGCAAATAAACTTAATATTCTTCCTTAGCTTCTGAACGAAAACAGAAATGACCTTAGATGTACTGCTGTTTTGCGATGGTTTAATGTGACATCATACCATTTACTTTACGGTTTTGCGCTAATATTAGAAATTATATAAAAGTGAATGTAGCAACAGAACCATAAGAATTCCCGAAGAGATATTACCAACCGTGCAGAACATATCGTTTTTCTAGACCTCATCCACTTCAGGTAAAACATTTCAATTCTTATATAATTAGAAATGTTTCTTTTCTAAACAAAAAATGTAGTACTGAAGGCAATATTAAAGGCATAAATTGCCTGAAATTCAACAGGACACTGTTTCTATTTAATAATAAAACTCTAAATTAAGGAAATAACTTTGGAATAAGACTGAATGTTGGAGATATATTAACGTACCGGATTACTTATAAAAGGGATACCATTGTTTCCACTCTTACTGCCATGATTATAGTGGCAGAAGCCAGTATGGTAACATTAAGTTTTAAAAAATCGACCATGGTAGAACGACAAATAAAATCACGTAAAACAAATAAGAAACCTTATCAGGAATTTGCAGTTTTTTTCAGATATTTTTCATTGATATGCTCCTTCATTGAAATAAAAGGGTTTCTAAGGAAGACAACTTCCAGGCACCCGGTCGCCTTCTCCTGTCTATGGCCCTTCCGAATCCGTCCTGCAATTCTTCAAGACTGCTAGGGGCACATTAAATCAGTTAATTAATAGTAAATTCAAGGGGACAAAGAAAATACCATGAAATAAAACCTTAATTTTGATACATAAGTCTCAGACAGAATTAACACCTGAAACTCAATAATACAATAATTAATTGAAGCACTCTCTTAAATCCCTGTAAAAGAAAATTAAAGACAGGTCATCAACATATACATACGAAAAGGGGAGAGGGTCCAGAAAGGAGGAGGTAAACGAATAGTAAGAATATCGTGACAAATACACTCTAATTCCTGAAGGCTCATCAAAATGCAAATTGATTAACTATTCTCCATGTCTGGAGAACAAATTCGAGTAGAAGGGAAAATTAGTTACCAGTTAATTATGGTGGTGGGCAGGATCCCACATTGACTACTCAAGGCGTTCACAGTGGACTATAGACTGTGACCATAATAAATTATAGGCATAAATATTATTACCTTCGGACAGATAGGTCCCATTGGCTTTTCCTGAACCAAAGGTGCAGTGCACAAATTGCAGAATGTTGCAGACTTGCAGAGCAAGATAAAGTAAAGGAAGCTATCCAGCGTCCAGAAGCAGCTTTCGAATAAGGCGAGGAATAAATCCGGCAGCAACAGAAGCACCGTTCAGGTTTGGTGGTTCAGAAACACACGGAGCAACCTCCTTCAATAGTCAACCTCAATCCCTCGGGTATCGAGGGAGCCCAGCCAGTAATCAACTCAACTTGACAAATACGAAACAGTCGTTAGCCAACATAAAACGCCAAGATAGCCACCGTTGAGGAGACAAAAAAACTAATTATGAAAGAATACAACACGTCAGTATTTAACATTGGTGGAGTTCGCTTTGAGTTGTCGTGAGGGAAGGTTCTCCTGACTGCTGCTCCGTCCATACTCTTGTTTGGTTTTCAGCTGTAACCCTAGTTCGGAAGTTATCAAGTGACTTGTAATCGAGTGCCCAACAGGGCATTCGAGATCCTAAATGGTTGATATGATGACGACGTTAATTAGAAGGATAAACACTTCCTGCATATCGTTCTCAAATGATAAGATGTACAGTTCAGATGTATTGCCCGAAATATGTAGTGATGTAATGGAGATTCCAGACAATGAGGTTTTTACGGCATTTGTGTCACTGGAAAATCAAAGTGTCTGTTTAAAGTCAAGTCCCAAGACTTTTTTGATTCCCTGATGGAAAGGCATGATGAGAAGCTAATCAAGTACAATAGCTGTGAAGTGAAGATAAACAATGTGTCCAAGGCAATCACTTACGTTAAGATTAGGAGTGTACCTTTCGAAATGCGTTCTTCGGTACTTGAAAATGTTTCCTCCTTCTATGGAAAAGTGAAAAATGTTCGTGAGAATACGCTTGGATTTGGTCATTACAGTTTTGCTCTGAGAGGGGACAGAACGATTTTCATGGAACTAAAGAAACATATCCCTTCCTATATTTCAATAAGGAGTCAGACATATAATGTCCTATATAGTAGGCAGCCTCGTACTTGTAAAAATTGTGGTAGCACGGGGCATTTGATTGCTGATTGTGCGGTGGAGGTGAATACTTGGGCTAAACTGAGGAGTGCCAACTTCCCCGTGATTTCTGATACGGATACCGGTGGGATGGTGGTTTATCATGATGATTATCAAAAGAAGGACAGTGAACAGGTTAATCTAGGTAAATCAGAAATAAAGGAGGTTTTACAGACTCACGTAATTACTGCAGAAAAAGACCTGATTGATTTTGAAAACCAGGAAGCTGATAATAGTGATGATATAAATGCTATTGTTGAGGAACCCGTGATGATGGATGTAGCACATGAGGGTATCAGAGGTGATGGTGTGGGGAACCTTATAAGTAATGACGTAGTGGCTAACAATGAGCCAACAGCGAACGCTGATGGCCCTGAGGTTGTTACAAGGGTTGACTGCGGAGCGACGGGCAGTTTGGCTGTTGAATCAAGTACGGGATCCCGAGAGCCCAGGTGCATAGTTTCGGAAGGAGTCATTGAATATGAAGACAGTTTACCTATAAAAGGTGATGGTAATTTAGGTATGGACGCAGTAGGTTTAAATACAGGTGGTTTGGAAACTCAACCTTCACAGAATGTACTGCCAAAAGTGAGCGTTGGTAAGAGTAACTTGGTTGACGAGTATTTGTTAGATGACCATGATAGACATGAAAATAAACAGAACTTATCCTCTGAAGCATCTGTGTTGGATGAATTGGAATGTATGGATGGAAATAGCTGGATTAATATAAAAGGGAGTGACGACGAGTTAGAAGAAAATATGCAAGTAGGAGGTTTTGCTTTAAGTGAAAATAAGGGTAAAAATATGTGAAATAAAAAACAGTACTCGTTAAGGGTAAAATAAGAGAAAGGTGGGTCCAAGTGCTGGAAGGATAAAGCAGTAGTTAATTTAAATTTTTTCTTAAATGAACATTAAAATTGCTACAATAAATATTAATGGATTAAATTAATATTAAGACTATTGAAATACTAGACTCTATATCTTTAGATTTTGACATTTTTCTTAATACCCCAGTTATGTTGAAAGGTGGTACTGGTATATTGATAAAAAAAAGTCTTCAGTCCTTAGTGAAGAAAAGGATGCTAAAGACAAGATACTTTCTTTGCCGATATGCATTGTTCAGAGTTTATTGTACACCCTGAATGTACATATGCACCTTCTGGATCGACAAAGAAAGGTGAAAGGTAAAGTTTCTTTGAACAAGACCTGTACTTTTTTTTACCTGAGAGGTAATACGGAAAAGTTGATATTTGGGGGCGATTTCGATTGTATTACTAGTGAAAGAGATTGTTCTAAACGTAACTCCTATCTTGTGTCTTCAAGTCTTAAAGACCTGAATAACAGTTTAAAAATGAAAGACATTTATATTTTTTAAAAAGGCTGTTCCACCTTATACATATGTAAAAGCAGATTACGGTGCAAGGTTAGATAGGATATATGTTGATAAGTTGTTCAATTCCATTACTGATGCAGATACAATTCCAGTAAGTTTTAGTGACCATATAGGATGCGTATGTTTCGAATTTGTTATAAACCCAAACATTAAAGTGTATGAAGGATTGTGGAAGATTAATGTCTCAATGTTAGAGGATTCGGATATCTTGGACAAATTTAAGAGTTTCTGGCTAAGTGTTAAGAAAACTAAAACTTCTTTTTTGAATATTGGGGAATGGTGGGATAATGCTAAGCGAAAAATTAAAGTTTTCTTTATTAAAGCAGGTAGAGAAAAAATAAATATAAATTTGGAAGGTTAAACTATTTTGAGAGTTGTCTAAAGAGAGCTTTGGAGAAAGCCTACATTTTATCGGTTACCAACTATAATGAAATGGATCAACTTAAAACTATAATTACGAAACTGAAGAATGATGGTGTTGAAGGAGTGAGAATCGGAAGTAGACTTCAAGAACAAACTGAAGGCGAGAAATTGTCCCACTACCTGTTGAACAAGCAAAAGGCAAGGGCACAAAAGTTAGTTATGAGTGAAATGACTACTGAAAATATAGGAAAGTAGAAAAAGGGACAGATTATTTCAGGTACTGATTGTATAGCTACTTACATTGGTGATTATTATGTGAATTTAATGTCCACAGAGTCAGAGGTAAGTGCAAGCTTTGGATATGAATATATTTCTTTAATACCAATAGTGTTATCAGATGATGAAAACAGGGAAATGTTAAAAAATTCGTCGCTCAAAGAAATTGAAAGTATTGTTAATTAATGGAATGAATAATAATAAATTGCCTGGAAATGATGGTATTCCAGTGGAGTTTTATACGAAATTGTGGCATGTAATAGGAATGGATTTTCTTGAAGTTGTTCACAACTATTTAGAAGTATTTTTGTTAACAAAGACTCAGAGACAGGGTGTAATAAAACTAATTCCAAAGACTGGAGATATAAAGCTACTCAAAAATTGGAGACCTATTTGCATGTTGAACATGGACTACAAAGTCCTGTCTAAACTTATATGCAGAAGATTAACAGCATGCCTTGATAAGATGATTTCCTCTGAACAGTTCTGTATTCAAGGCAGAAGTATCATAGAGTGTAACACTCTAATTAGAGATGTATTATATTTTGCTAATGAGTGTTCTAATAAGTGCGCTATTGTATCTTTAGACTGGTCTCGTGCTTTTCATAGAGTGAGTATAAAGTTTGTACTTAAAATATTGGAAGCTTTTGGTCTTGCAATAAAAGCAGTTTGTTGGGTAGAGGGAGACAGGGATGCCCTCTTTCAATGGTTCTCTTAGCTGTGTACCTTGATCCATTTTACAGAATGATAAAAACTAAGTTATCCCCTTTTTCTTTATCCATGCCAAATGCCAAAAAGTTGTCAATTGCTGGATATGCTGACGATTCACATATTTTCATTGAGAATGAAACTGGTTTAAATGTGCTGAAAATGTGATTCATGATTTTGAAAAAGCGTCAGGTGCTAAGTTGAACAAAGCAAGACCTCAGTATTCGGAACTGGGAAATGGGGTAACAGAGAAGACTTGGAGCTCCATTGGTTAGACGGGAAACGTGATAGGATAAAGATATTGGGTGTAAGTGTATTTCTCTAATGATTATCAAGAATGTCTGCATTTCAACTGGAATTATGTGAAGGGAAATTTAATAAACAAAATCAAAACCCTATATAGCAGGCGTTTAGCACTTGTGCAAGAAGCTATTATCATCAATTCGCTGATTAGCTCGAAAATTTGGTACTTGGCACACATTTATCGGATGCCAAAAGATTTTTATGCTGAATGGGAAACATAATTTTTCGTAACATCTGGAATAATGGTTATCAGCCAATTAATTAAACAAGAAACGTTATACTTGGCTAAAGATCAAGGAGGGATTGGTTTGGTAAATATTTTTTATAAGTTTCAAGTAATGCTAGTATCCAGCTTTTTAATAGTATACCTCAGTGAGTCATTTTCTTATGTATTTACTTATCACTACATGAATATTTGTGTAAATAATATGATTAATAAACCAAGTTTAGGTATGCCTGTGTCGTTTATAGGGACACCATATTACAGAAATATTGTAAATTATTTAAGGATCTTTTTCCACTGTAAAACCTTCCCATATATGACAAATAAGGTTATGTATAAGGAGTTATTTAGTGTCAACGGTGTAGTAACAGTTCTTGAAAAATACCATTGTTATGACTGGAATTCAATGTGGAATAACAGTAATGTTAAATTTATAAATCCTTATGATAGAAATATAATATATAGGTATATACACGAGGCTTTGCCCTCTAAGAAAAAAACTTTGCATTGCCCTCTAAGAAAAAAACTTTGTCAGTTAGGTATAGTAAATAATAGCTTTTGTGAAGACTGTCAAGAAGAAGAGACAATTCTTCATACTGTATACTTTTGTAAGAGAAATAATGAAATTGTATTGTGGTTGAAGAATACCCTACGTAATATAGTTTCTATAAGGTTTCCCCAGATGTTAAAGATATTGTATTTTGATCTTCCATATACCACGAAGAAAGAAAGGAATGCTGCAATTTTTATCATTACTGCCTACATCGTTGAATTGTGGGTGAACAGAGATGTGTGGTTAAATTACTATAAATTGAAGGAAAAATTAATTGGTAAAATAATGGCACAGAGATATATAATTACTGAAACATGGAAGAAAAAGTGTACAGGTTAATTTTGTAAAAATTTCTTGGATATGAATGATTTACTGTAATGTCTATATTGCAGTATATATTTGGTGGTTCAGTAACTTTTGTTAGTTTTAAGCTACATTTTATAAATATGAATATATGTACATTCATATAACAATGTAAATGTATTTTTTGTAAAAAAAAATTAAAATAAAAAAATTATGAAAGAATGCAACACGACAATATTTAACATTAAAATGTAAAAACTTAAATAATAACTAGAAATTAATGACAACTAAGTATATATATATATATATATATATATATATATATAATATATATATATATATATATATATATATATGTATATATATTTAACGTTTGAAAGTTTTGAAAGTCAGTCAACAGGGAAACAACAACTTTCTACAAGAAATTGTAATGTTACGTTAAGAATTATGGACTTAATTCTGAAAACTCAATCAATTTCCTTTTTTCAGTCTCACTTTTTCTGTATCCAGAACTTCAAAAAGTTTAGGTGTGTGTATATATATATATATATATATATATATATATATATATATATATATATATATATATATATATATATATATATATATATATATATATATATATATATATATATATATATATATATATACTATATATATATATATCTATATATATCACATATACATATATACATATACATATATATATATATATATATATATATTATATATATATATATACCTGAACTTTTTGAAGTTCTGGATATAGAAATGTTGAGACTGAAAAAAGGAAATTGATTGAGTTTTCAGAATTAAGTACATAATTCTTAACGTATTATTACCATTTCTTGTAAATAGTTGCTGTTTGCCTGTTGTCTGAGCTTTCAAAACTTTCAAAGTTAAATATTTTACTAAAAAAATTTTCATTGCTAATTCTGAATTTATACCTATTTTGTACGTTTCATTTTTCCCTGTATGATAAAAATTTTACATTGAATACTCATCACGTTTGTCTTAATTTTACTCCACTTACTTTACTTTATGGTATTTTTTGGATGGAAAAATAAACTCAAGGCAATATTGGAGGATTGAAAAAGAGTTATTATTTTTGTTATGAAAAAATACTCAGATATCAGTTTGGCATCAGGAATTAACACTAATCTTTTTGTATTTAATTTCACATTAGCGTGCTCTAGCTACTTTTGTATATGAACCTCCTCTGTTCTCCCTCCGTTAATATTAATATTCGTTATCCATACACTTTTCCATCGCTTTTTAACAATCTATTGGAAACTGTCGCTTGCTAAAAGCATATTCCAATGCTTTCACGATTTCTCTACCGATTTCTCCAGTTTATATTTAATCAGAACAGCATAATCTGTATATTGCAACTACTCCAAACTTCATTCATGATTTATGTTGTTATCAGACAACCAGACAACTTTTATGTCCTTTGTCTGAATTCCGTCCTCAAACTATCCATGAAGATATTACGAAATCTGGGAGATTTAACGCACCCTTCCCGTTGATATAATTCTCACTATGTCCGTTTTATTCTATTCTTGAATATATCTACACAAGGTATGGCTTGCAAAATGAAAGTGTTAATCCTTCTAACATCTAGTAATTCCACTGTAAGGCTCCCCTGATCTCAGGCATGCCATATAGACCTACAGCTTTTTCACTTCTGCAAAAGTCATCTGTCACTACCTTCCCACTATCAATTTTCTTGTTATTTGACGGACTTTCTTAATTCAACTCCCTAAATGATGCGCACAATAATTCACATAATAACCTCTATAAATGTAATTTTTAGAGTAGTTATTCACTTAATACTATTATGTTACACGTTAGTCACTTAATATTATTATGTTACATGTTAAACAGTAAATGCACAAACTTTGTACGGGTCATATGAATCCTCTCAATATCTGTAACATTTATTTCCGATTCTCCTCCGTCATACGCATTTATCCTATCTTTTCCAAAAAAGGTGTACGTCGTCGACAGCGCATTATATTCTCTTCAGACTAATTTTCTCACATTTATAAATAAACATTTCCCTCTGCATACACTTCCCTGGAGAGTTACTTCTGCAGTAGTATTTTACTCATACGGATATTTACATAATCATCTTACGTCTTGCAAATACAAGACTGCAGAGAACCTCCAATCCCTTTCCGAAACACTACAAATGCTGCTTTAATTCTGCCTCCCTCTTCTCTGGGAAATCTTTGATTCTTTTACTTAAGCACTGCGTAATCCCCGTGTGCATCTTCCATTGCACTATCCTTAACCTTACCAAGTTTCACCCCATCTCCTTACAAGCTCTTTCGCACACACATACAAACATTCTGTATGTATATATATATATATATATATATATATATATATATATATGTATATATATATATATATATATATATATATTATATATATATATATATATATATATATATATATATATATATATATAGATATATATATATATATACATATTATCATATATATGTATATATGTGTGTGTGTGTGTATGTGTATGTGTGTGTGTGTGTGTGTGTGTGGAGGATGTGTGCGAAAGTGCTGGTAAGGAGTTGCTTTGAAAACTACATAACTTTAAAGACAGTATTAAGAAAGACGCATCCGAGGATTACTCAATGCTTGAGTAAAAGGTCAAAGAATAATGAGATAGTTGGATGATATTCACTAATAAACATGTGTAAGTATATACGTTTATATATACATGTATGTATGTATGTATGTATGTATGTATGTGTGTGACTAGTAACAAAGTCAAAGAAACATGATATCGTTCTGTCAGGTATTCATTTAGATTGATATAACGGAACGTTTTCAGTGGTTGATCTATAACGAGGTTGATGTACAAAGAAATATTACTTGCTTTTCATGATTATGCTTTTTTTTTATCTGAGTCAAATAGTTATAGTATTTTAAAATGAGCAATGTTGTTGGATGATATATACTTTAATACAAATACATAAATTCACCAATTAAACGAATATATGTTCTAGTATTTTTTAATATTAATGATATATTTATCAGGAAGTGTTAAATAATAAGTATTAAATAGATAAGATGATATCCTTAAATATTGTTTGTACCCAAGACCATGTACTGCATTTGAACCAAATACTGAATTTAAAATTCGATGTTTGAGACAACATAAATGTAATTATCTCTATAAACACTTCAAGTAAGTTTATCTAAACATACTCAGGGGTGCAAATGAATAACTGTTTATTTATTAGCTATGTACACGTTTTCTTTACCAATTCATAAGTAATTTAAATCGCTATTTCAAGATTTTTTGCTAATCCTTTCGCAACATTTGTGGATAAATAGAATATTTATAATTAATAAAGGTCTCCGTTACGTGTTTTTTATAATACTATTGATGTTTTATATAT
>NC_061100.1:96830503-96838003 GCF_015104395.2 Macrobrachium nipponense | reverse complement strand
TTAGTCACTGTATTTCCACATTTATGAAAATTAATTTACTTGCATTATTTGAAGAGGAATATTTTCCATACTAGAGGGAATTCGTTTCGTTGTACAATTCATAGATGGAATTTAGTTATCCTACTATATAACAAAGAAATTAATATTCTTTTCATTTCCTAAAAAAAAAAAAAAACGTTTCGAAGCATCTGTCGAATACAGCTGTGCTCTAAAATATCATATGTTTTATAATTTTTCACAAATATAGATAAAGATGATTTAGTCTTTGTGCATAGTCGCCATCACTGCACTCACACATAAATAAATAAACAAACGCACTCGAGCAAGTGTATGCGCGCCAACCAAACAAATGTTGGAATAAAGAGGTGGTAACTATTGAGTAACACAAACACACACACACACATATAATTAGTATTATTGCGGCGTTTATCGTTAAATCTAAGTTGGATGTAATTTTACTAGAAAATACATAACTCCCTCAGGTCGTTATTATGTTTTAAGGATCCTAAGCATTTTATAAAATGCGTGCAGTGGGGAAAATCAAATGTTCTGTGAGTTGGTACATTTTTCTTTCTTCTTTTTTCCCACCGTTATCCCTACACTACGGAGTGAGTTGCCTGATACGCCTTTTCTTACAACATCAGGCATGGATTATCATTTGGCAAAGGGATTTTTACGACCGCATGCCCTTGCTGTCATCAACCATAGTTATTGGCGATGGGCCTCGCCTTTGACTAAAAAGTCCACCTGCAAGGAAGCAGTGGGTGGGCCTAGCCTTTTACTAAAAAAGTAAGACTGCAAGGCAGCAGCTGTACTTTTAGTCGCCTTGTACGACATGCAGGACCTACTGTGCTGTATTCTTGTACTCCTTCCACAGGGTAGCGGTACATTTAACTTTCTTTACTACAAATCAAGTTATGCTTACCTTCTCCATCCACAGTATAATGTTCAGAGGAATATATAAATGCGAAAACTAAAGGCAAATATTAATCATGAGAGTAGCAGCATTTTCATTACTAATTATAACAGTAATGGTAGTATCAATAGTAGCAAAGACATGTTCAAATGGCAGAGAAAATGATAAAAATAATCTAAAGTAGCTTACTCATAATCCAACAAACAGTATTTTATCGGTTGTCAAAGTGATGGCAGGATCATGGTTTAAATTCTCTTATTTATAATGGAAATAGCTGACAACCCAGCGCTACCCAGGAAATCTCTAAATGACAACCAATAGACTCTCTCTCTATCTCTCTCTCTCCTCCAAACACCCCCTCTACTCTCTCTCAATTCATTTCCCCCTCATCTCTCTATATCTCACTCTCAAACTATGGATTAGACACTAATATCTTTAATATTTTGACACTTTCTTTCTTATCCTTTCTCACTCCCCCTTCCTATCAGAGCTGACCTAGGACGTAAAGGGCATCGGGAGTGTCACTATTCATCTCAGCAACCTTGAAAACTATGGGTTAGCCACTAATATATGTCGTTTTCGGTTATTTTTACATGACATCTCCTTAACAACCATTCTCACCCCACTACACGTATTGGAGCTGAACTTGGACTTAAAGGGCATCGGGAGTTTCACTATTCATCTCTGCGACTTTGAAAACTATGGATAAGACGCCAACATCTGTTATTTTCAGTTATTTTTCCCATCCTCTTCTCGCCACTTCTTATCGGGGCTGAACTTAATGCCCTTAAAGGGCATTAAGGATGTCACAATTCTTCTCAATTACCTCAAAAACTATGGATTAGAAACTAATAGCTGTCATTTCTGTTGTTTTTACTTTTCACTCCTTCCCACATCCCCCGTCTTTTGCTGCTAGAGATATCTTACCCCCATAGTATTCTTTCTTAGATGGTAAGTCATATGTATACCAAGTTTGGTTGAAATTGCTCAATACATGTCGAAGTTAAGATGGAACATACACACACATACATACATGCATACAAGAATATATACATTCATTTGTAAATATATAGATTATTATTGCACATCTCCTTCATGCTGATAACATGTGGACCATAAACTCTTGATGTCTGTTGAATAATTGAAATATAATATTTCCTGTTTTAGTTTTCTGTAAAAGAAAACTATTCAGATGGCTTTGTCTGTCTGTCTCCATTTTTTCTGTTTATCCTCAGATCTTAAAAACTTCTGAAGATAGGGGGATGCTGATATGTTGAACATCCACCCTCTAATCATCAATCTTGCAAAATTGCAGCCCTCTAGCCTCATTAGTTTTTTTTATTTTAATTAAGGTTAAAGTTAGCCATAATCTTGCATATGGCACGATATAGGAGAGGCCACCATCGGGACGTGGTTAAAGTTTTATTGGCCGCGGCTCATACAGCATAATACCGAAACTATCTCAAGATAGATATTTTCTGTCGCCTTGATTATACGCTTTACAGAAAACTCGATTGAGCTGAAGAGACGTTGGCACATTATTTACTTGTTTTTCTTTTGTAATTGACGAGACTTCAGATATTTTAAGGTGATGAAAATTTCCGCTCAAAATTATGCCAGTGCTTTGAATGAGAACTTGGGCCTTGTTAATCGGTTATAATCGTGATGAACATTTATGTAACATTCTAATCTCCCCCAGTAGCAAATATCCTCGAAACAATGGAAGGAACGGAGTCAATCATCGAGGAATATTGAGATGCTGGCTGATTTAAGTCATCTGTGGAAAATAACTGTCCAACGAGAAACGATTATTATGAATTGTACTTAATTTCACTACCCCAACAGTATCTTTATGACTTTTATGACTAAATAAATATAGTCTTTAACATAACACTTATCTAGAGAGTATACAGATACCAAGATTATTATGGAAATCCCATTGCCAAAAAATAATAATAATAATATGTACCTACATACCTGTATAGGTCTGAATAGGATTAAAACAGACGAACGATCTTTCCGGTGCCTAGCGTTAAATAAGCCTATCTTAATTTCAACCTCATTCATTTCCTACTGGTGTCATTATTCCTACTATAGTAGATTCACATCAGCCGTGCATCTGATGTCTAGGCCAGCCCCTTACGATGCTCCTGATTGGCTGTTGATAAGCCAATCACAGGGTTGGAAACTCAGTCTCTCCCGAGGGTACACACATAAGCAGGATGTATGTTCCACCTCTCCTGATGGATACTTTTGGAAGACGTATCATTCAGGAGATGTGGAACATACATCCTGCATATATGAACTCTCCACAGAGACTGAGAGTTTCCATCCCTGTGATTAGCCTATCAACAACCAAACTGGAGCGTCGTAAGCGGCTGGCCAAGACATCATTTGCACGGCTGATGTCAATCTACAATAGGAACTGGTATGTTTCCGTATTACAGAAAGGTAAACCGTATTCTCTTCATGAAATCAAAAGAAAATAAATAATATTCCTTTTAATATCAGAATAAAGTCCGGAAGGTTCTATCTTTTCATAGAAACGAAAGAGCTTGAGGTTCCTATCAGTAATTCATCAATAGTGTATTCTATTAAGTTTTATGTCTTGCTTCAGTTGATATCATATGTATCTACCTATCAATAACCGAGATCGATAAAATCCAAACTTGAAGCAAAGAAGTAGTTGATAAAAAGATGACACAGCTTAGATACATTTCTCCGTAATCAATGCTAATTGACATGAATGGGATTCAATTTTCAAATATCAAATCTAATTCGAAATCAACACTGGACATAGCTAAAGAGATGAAAATAAAAAACTGGTAAATCATAACCTTCATGAACCAGTAATAAAACCAGATCATTGTATTTTTCTTTTAAATGTGCGTACGTGCCTTATGTGTGTGAGAGAGTGTGTGAGAGTGAGAGAGAAAGAGTCATTTGAAAGAGTACGACGCAGGCAATAGACAATAACTGTCTCATTAGGGAGGGAGACCAATAAAGTTTACAGCTAATAACACCGACATCATTTTATAAACTTCTAGCTAGCGCTCGTCCTGTGGCCCCTCAACCTTTCCTGCATTATATCGCCAAATGCCGTTGTAATTACATGATTCTCCTCTCTCTCTCTCATATACATACAATACATACATATATTTATATATATATATATATATATATATATATATATATATATATATATATATATATATATATATATATATATATATATATAATTATCGTCAACACCTTTTCATGATTGATTATTTACAGAAAAATCGATAGCAATGACTTGTAAAAGATTTTGTTATTGAAAAAAAAAAATGCCTTAAGATGAAAGAGAAACTCCTGAAATGGGCTATAAAAGTTTGAAATTTTAGGTTAGAAAGGTTAGGTACAAACTCTAATTTTGAAATTCTTACCAATCGCAGTCGTTTTGTCACGCAAATATATAGTTTTATGTATAGAACGTAAGCCAAGTCCATTGTCTGTGAGGTAGCTTGTCCTCCCTTTGTGTGTGGTAGTGTGTGTGTGTGTGTGTGTGGGGGGGGAGGGGGGGAGGTTTAGAGATTGCCCCCCACCCACCCACCCCCATTCCGGGCATTCTAGGAAAAGTTAGGTCTGTTTTCTTCTGCGGAACTTGTCCCGTCTCTTGAGCTCGAAATTGACATTGTACTTTACGGCAAAGTCTAGACCTTGCTTTGGCATTACACTTCTCAAAGCGGTCAGCAATATTGATTTACATCGGCACCTTGAAAAAAAAAAAAGTTATAAAGTCCTGTTCACTGATACAGATTCCTCAACAAAAGCCAAAATACTTGAGAGTATTGCAGTAAGAAGGAATGCTTCACTTAAGTAGCAGTACTTTGTAAATGCATATCGTACACGCCTAAGTTTAAAGCGCAATTCAATAATGTATCGCTAGTACATTTATACGGTACTACGTTAGGAAAATGTTTTAACATTGTAACTTTTGCAGTTGAAATTAACATAAAATTCAAGATCGTTTCTTTGTAAAATCGTCGTCATAAGCTGCGAAGGAATAGATAAAGCATAAAAATAGTAATTTTTAAATGAAGGTAAATTTCAGACGTATTATTACAATGAAATTCTAAAGAATGCAAAGTGTTGCAGAATTAATTTATTATAAAACTTTCTTATCCCCTCCATTTTATGTTTACATTTTCTCTGCAAATTCGACATCAGAAATAAGATCTGCAGGGGGAAGGTAAAACAAAGTATCTAGTAATTCTTTAAAAAAGATTCATTTATGGATGCAATATTTATTTTGAACCATTACTGCAATAAAATGATTAAGCGTCAAAAAAAAAAAATGGTTGTTGAATCGGCTTACTCTAATACTTGTTTTATCGCTTCCATTTTGTGTTTGATTTTTTTCTCTTGGCTCGCCTACTGGATCATGCATATTCAGAGGCATAGGTTACACGGGAAACACGAACCGCGATTCAGGTTTATTTTATCGAAACCTCATTACATGCTGTGGTTGGAATGTTTTTCAAATGTGGGATTGCGCTTCTGCTAATCACGTTTATTCATGAATGATTCTTGCGATGTTGCGAATTTTCTGTAATTCCGAGGAAATGGAATAGTGAAAGAGATTGTCTGCTTAGCTTTAAGGGGCATTCATATGGCACGCTTCTAATAAATGAGTGAATGACAGAGTTTTTGATCGTTACTGGAGAGAACCAGGTCTCCAATTAATGTGTTTAGGTAAATGTTGACAGGCAAACACTATCACACGAATTGATAGAGAACGTGATGTTAAATAAACTATACTTAACAACGATATTTCGCGATTGGTTTGGCGTTCCCTCTATATATATATATATATATATATAATGGTTATATAGATATATATATATATATATATATAAAGTATAAATATTATATATATATATAATATATAGAATTATATATATATATATATATATATATATATATATATATATATATATATACAAAGAGGGAGGAGACACCAAAACCAATCGCGTAATATCGTTGTCAAGTAAAGTTTATTTAACATTACGTACTCTATGAATTCGTGTGATGGTGTTTGCCTATCAACATTTACCTAGACACATTAATGGGAGACCTGGTTCTCTCCGGTAACGATCAAAAACTCTCATTCACTCATTTATTAGGAGCATGTCATATGAATGCCCGTTAAAACTAAGCAGACAATCTCTCTTTCACTATTCCATTTCCTCGGAATTACAGAAAACTCGCAACAGCGCAAGAATCATACTTGAATAAACGTGATTAGCAGAAGCGCAATCCCATATTTGAAAAACATTCCAACCACAGCTTGTAATGAGGTTTCGATAAAATAAACCTGAATCGCAGTTCGTGTTTCCCGTGTAACCTGTGCCTCTGAATATGCATGATCCAGTAGGCGAGCCAAGAGAAAAAATCAATTACAAAATGGATGGGATAAAACAAGTTTTAGAGTAAACAGATTGAAAACCATTTTCTTCTCTTTTTTTACGCTTTACCTTCTAATAATTGCAATAATAGTTCAAAATAAATAATGCAGCTTTAAATTAATCATATCTTACTGAATACTTTGTTTTACGTTCCCCTAGCAGATCTTATTTCAGATGTCGAATTTGCAGAGAAAATTTAAATATAAAATGGAGGGGATAAGAAAGTATATATATATTATATATATATATATATATATATATATATATATATATATATATATTATACATATATATATATATATATATATATATATGATATATTATACATATATATATATTATATATATATATATATATATATATAATATATATATATCTATGTGTGTGTGTGTGCGTGCGTGCGTGTGTGTGTGTGTGTGTGTGTTTAGGTCTAGTATGATCTATATTGAACTACAGACTCTTGAATCATAAGCAATAAAGATATATTCAATAAATGAAGTATTGAATGTCCAGATAGAATTAAAGATGATGCTATAAGGAGAATTATATAAATTCTTGCGCAGATGACACCATGATGGTTGGGAGATGTAGAAGGCCTGGACATTTTCTTCCTATAACCTCAGGGCAAACACAGTGTAAAAGCTTCAACTGGGTGCCTATCGGTACCAGAGGAGAGATGAGTCTTAGGATGTTTGGATTTGTTTAAAGCACAGGAAAGACATGGGTGGCGAAATTTCAGGGGCCTTTGCGTCTTGAGGTGTCGAAGCTAATGATGACTACACAGACACGAGACAGAGACTCAGAAACACACACACACACACAACAGCACACACACACAACACACACGACACACACCATATTATATAAATAACATATATATACTATATATATATATAATATATATATATACTATATATAAATATATATATATATATACATATACACATATACGCCACACACAACACACACACAACACACACACCACATATATAATATATATATATATAATAATATATATATATATATACATATCATATATATATAATATATATATATATATATATTATCAAAATATATGTAATATATATATGATATAATATCTATATACTACCATTATATATAATATATATATTATAT
>NC_061100.1:96810503-96823003 GCF_015104395.2 Macrobrachium nipponense | reverse complement strand
GTCGCTTTATTGTTTTTCATTTGTTTTAAAGATGCCTCTATCTCTGATCTGATTATACTTGGTCCCTCTCCGTTGTCATTCAAATTTAGATGTTCTATTCTATTGCCATCAAACAATTCTCCAATATATTCCGTCCATCTTTCCAATATTTTTTTTGAGTCCATTAGTATAGTTCCATCCGCTTTTTTTATGTTTCTCTTCTTTTTAAATGTAATTTCTTTCACCTTATCATACTCTCTCCGTTCATCCCTTTTATCCAAACCTTCCACCTTCCCACAAAACACATCTACCCATTTCTCATTTGCCTTTGTGCATTCCCTCTTAATAGTTCTATCCAGAGCTCTATATCTATCTTCATATTTATCCTTTTGTTGCCTTATTTCATCCATCATTATCAAGATATCCTCTATCATCCATTCTCTCCGAGCTCTGCTTTCTGTTGTTGGTATTATTTCATTACCTTCTCTTATTGCATTTTCCATATTTCGCCACTTTTGCTGAGGATGTTGGAACACCGGGCCTTCCTCCTTAAGCTGGTCATATCTATTTCTTACAATTATATCATATTGGTTCTCCAATTCTTCTATTTTCAATAATTTCACTTAACTCTATGATTAGGTGTACTCTTCCTCAGATTTTCCAGCTTCATCATCACTGGCACATGGTCACCATTACAATCAGCTCCCGGGTAGGTTTTCATTTGCTTGACAAAGTTCCTAAATGTTTTCATTGATGGTTAGAAGTCTATTTGGTTTCTAACTCTGTCACCAGGACTTTTCCATGTCCAGAGATGTCTTGGGTGATGCTTCAACCGGGTGTTTGATATAATCTGTTCTCTCTCTCTAAGCACCAGTCTACAAATCTGTTTCCTCTCTCATTTTTTCTACCTAATCCAAAAGGTCCTACAATATCAGCTGTTTTTGCCTGTCCCACCTTCGCATTGAGGTCACCAACAACCATAATTACTTCATGCTCCTTGCACTGCTCTCTTGCTTGATTTAACTACAGATAAAATTGATCAGCATCCTCTTCATCATGTTCCGAGGTACATGCATATACTTGTGTTATGCATATATTGAATGGAGTGCATTTTATACGTACCATCAAACTCCTGTCAGATACAGCCCAATAGCCTATCAAACATGGTTTAATAGATTTGTCTAACATCACACCAACAACTCTCTCAGCACTCTGGCCTCCCGAGTATATGATGGTTCCTCCTGCTGAAGTTTGCGATTATCGCCCTTATACTTGTAGTTTCATTCTTTCTATTCTCTTTCTACATTCATTATCTTTCCAGCCTGATATAAAGTTCTAACATTCCAAGTAGTTACCCTTATTTTTCTTGTTTTCTGTTGTTTTTGGATTGTTAATACTTTTCTTTCATTTTTTGGGGGGACAGTATTTTGATGACGGTCAAAAGCCACCTGCACCACGTGACTAGTTTGAGCGGGCGAGACAACCACATCATCCGTTCAGAAATAGTTCCCACTACCGCCGTTCATCTGCAATCTTCTTTGTGCCGTAGCCATGATTATTCTTGGAGGTTATACATGGTGAGGTCTCCAATTATCTTCCATGCTATAGTTATAAGCCGTAGACCTAGCCTTTACCTAAAATGTTTATCCACTAGGCAATGGAGCTGTACCCTAGTAAGGGAGGCTTACAGGTACTACACCTTGCCCAAGGGTGACCTGGAGGTAGTTGCAATTCATGGTAACCTCATTCTGTCCTTTAGCAAAAGCTTTGCAATCAGATACAGTTTAGCTTCATATCCAGGAGATCCATTCGGGATTAGGTCTCTTAAAATACAGTTTTATCAAATGCAGTGTATTATGTGTAACAGTAATTCATCATATAAACTGGAAGCAGAATTTCCCGTGATTTCTTTCACAAAGAAAAATAATTTTGAATGTTGCTTGCTCATAAAAAAAATCATTCGCGTTAATACAGACAAAAAAAGATTTATTATACGGGGGGAATTAGTACTGTGAGTATAGAGATTACGACATAATGTTATTCTTGCGTAGATTATATAAGAACGATTTTCACACTCCTTTTAAGATATGAACTCTAATCACTTTGTTTTATGGGTATTTGAAAATTGAAATAAATGACTACATTTCCATATTCAAAAATGCTGACATATGAACAAAAAATATAATGACTTTGGAGATATCATCATACAGTATGCTTTCTTCATATCAAAGTAAACGGGACAAAGAAATCCTTGCGTTCAGGTTTGTTTGTTCTCTTCGTGCTAGTTGGTCCTCAGTTCCTGCTTTTGTATCCGAATTAAAGCGAAGCGGAATGATAAACAAGGGGAAGAGGATTTACAAATAACTTGGTAAACAACGAAATCGTCTTGTAAGAAACCAAGGAAGAATAACATCATATTGTGTAAGGCCCGTGTGACTTTACTCTATCTATGAATATTACATGCCAAAAGAGAGACAGGCAAACAGACATTCAGACCGGCAGAGGGGACGGGGGAAATGAGTTTAATAAATGAAAATCAGCAAGTGTCAAAATGAATAATATAGGTTTCACAATCGACATTAATTCTATCCTTAGAATGGCATATTTGCAATTTATGCAAGTATATTTTGAGAGGGGAAATTTGGAAGCATGGCTCGAGTAACTTGGAGTCGATGAAACTTGGAGTTAATCGCAACTACGGTAAAAGAGATTATGAAATGACAATGGCAATGCAACGAAAACGAATTTTAAAAATTTGATTCTATGAGTTTTACTTGAGCGAAGAAAACCACAAATCTCAAATTTGCATGATACAACTTATGATGAAATAATGTTAGCCATAAAGATAGAGTTATGAATTCGTTAAGGCGAACTTTCGGTGGATTACTGTTGAAAGTCATAAAAATTAATATGGTTACAGTAGAATAGAAGGTGATGAAACACCACCTAAAGATTGAGAAAGACCAAATAGGTGCGAGTAGACGGAGAAAATATATGAGCCCTATGTTGTGTTGGGGGTGTGCAAAAAAAAAAAAAAAAAAAAAAAAGAACTTTTATGATGGCCATTTGAGAATAGTCATGAAGTGTGACAGTGTTTAGGAAATCAGTAACCTTGATATATATTATATAATAAGATATATATAATTATATATTATATTATATATAGATTATATATATATATAGACACAATACACATACATAGAGATATTATATATAGAATTATATATATATAGATTAGATAGAATATATAATAATATTACATAGAATATATAATAGAATTATTATATATATATATATATATATACTATATATATATATATATATATATATAGATATATATATATATAATATATATATATATAAGATATATATAGATATATATTGTATGTATAACATTATATTATAATATTATTATATATATATATATATCTATATATATGATTAAGATACAAATAAATACTGCGTATTAGAAGTATGGGATATATGAACTTTAGACTGCCAAACCCAGCACGGGGACACTTTCGACGCCGAAGTTTCTTAGGTAGAATCGAGTTTTTGTTATAAAACGTATAATGCTGTATAAAACCAACAGGTATGACCGGTAGAGTGAGGGTGTGTCCCATGCCTCCGGAAAATGCTGCGGATGCACAATCCATGGCTAAATTTAACCTTATATAAAAAATAAAACTACTTGTATGTTTGATGATTGGAGTGTGAACGATCACAATACCAATTCGCAGACTTCTATCCTCAGTAGTTTCTTTTAGATCCTGGGGGCGCGCGGACGGACAGACAAAGCCTACACAATATTTTTCTTTTACTGGAATCTAAAAGAGGGCGTTGGATTGGTTGGGGAGGAAGCTGAAGAGATTCAGAAATTAAAAGATGTGAATTAAAAGAATCTGTATATGGAAGCTGAAGAAAACCGGGCAATTGCACTGATTAAACAGTTAGCGAGGCTGGACAGGAAGGCCAGCAGTAGTAGCTCATAAAGTAGGTAGCACACAATTTTCCAGATAAAGCATGCCTGGAGGTAAAACGAGAGGGGAGAATGTAATGAAATGTGGTATAGTATGTATCCAAAAGTCTAATTTTATAGCAATTCGGAAAAAAGTACCAATACAGTCGTGAAAACAAGGAGTAAACGTAATTATAATGAATCAAGAAAATCAGTGGATTAATAGAACATGCAGGAACTGAACAGAACAATGGGAATTACAGTGATTTTTCTAAGTTACAGAGGATTAAGAGAATTCCTGATGTTAAAAGATTTAGAGCCATTACAAGGATATATAACAGATGTAAAACATTTTATTTCCCTAATAACATTTTCCGTAAAAATATTCTTAAAGTTATTCAAAGTTTAAAAAAAGAATTGAATAAAAAACGGGAATTCCTCTGTATGAAGTTATAAATTTTCTGCATGAGACGACGATATTTAGTGCGCGTGCAAAAGTGAATGTTCGTTTGAGACCAAAAAATAATCTAGGGATAGAGTTTACCAAAATTATTACCTCCTGCAGCAGACTTTCCTGCCGTAAAAATGGTCACACTTTTTCATTATGGAAAATTTAGATTATGCATGATTAATCTTCTCTGTGTGAAAATCATTATTCATCACGCAAAGATTACCTGGAATTTCACTTATTTTGGCTCGATATTAAGTTTTTACTTTTTAAGTTTTCCAAACGAACGAGACAAGAAAAAGGATTTCTTTATATTCACAGGTCCTTCGCTAATTTTATAGCCTGTTTATTATTATTATTATTTTACTATCACATGCATCCTATTCGACTGGATGGTTTTATAGTGTTGGGTTTCGGGTTTCATTTGCCTCCATAGGAATCCATCACTTTTTTTATTAAGTACGCTGTTTCCAGGAGCACACTCTTCAGCATGAGTCCTGGAGCTACGTCAGCGTCTAGTTTTTCCAGGTCCCTTTTCAGGGATCTTGGGATCGTGCCTAGTGTCCCTTTGATTATGGGTACAATTTTCACTGGCATATCAATTTTTCTCTCTCTTTCTCATCTACTCTGGTGTCCCATGGTATTGCGACATCTATGAGTGATACTTTCTTCTTGGTTTTGTCAACCAGCGTCATGTCTGGTCTATTTGCACGTATCACCCTATCTATTTGATACTATAGCCCCAGAGAATCTTTGCCTGATCGTTTTTCTATCACTCCCTCGGGTTGGTGCTCGTACCACTTATTATTATTATTATTATTATTATTATTATTATTATTATTATTATTATTATTATTATTATTATTATTTTGGAAGGAGACCCTCTCGTACGCATGTTTTGTTAAAAATGACTGCTGCTACAGCACTATTAATCTTGTAAGAGTCTTCTCTATCTTTCTGATGACGGCTTTCTCGTTGTTGCTTAGACTGGCGGGCAACGCACCAAAGGGTATGGTAAAATTCGGTTGAGTCATTTGATTTATTATTGCTTATACAATTCTCTCTCTCTCTCTCTCTCTCCAACACGACGTTTCCTCCTAATCCACAGGACATTATCAAGCGGTAACGGCTGAGGGACTGAATTCCAGTGGTTGTTGTTGTTTTTTTATTTAGCTGACCTTGTGTCAGCACGGGCTGCTTGCTCACAGAGCAGCCCGTAAAAAAAACCAGTGGCGAGTCCATCTCCTTATATCGTGATGTTGCGGGCTCTTGAGTACGGTCAGAGCACCTCTCTGGCAGGTCGTGTTTTCATTGGTTCCTGGGAAGGTGACTCATACGGCGGGCGTTTACGAGTCTTGCGCCTTTCAAAAAGGATCTCCTGCCACGCCCAGGAGGGCGCCATTAGGCAGCACGCCCTTGCAGTACACCAGAGAAACATCACGAGAGACGACATCGTCAGGAATATTAAGATCATCGGGAGAGCACCTGATCCACGACGTCTGCGTCTCCTAAAGCTCTGCTTAGTCTCGAACAAAAGCCTTCCCCTTAATACCACCCAAGAAGCGTTCCTGATACCGACGTGTTTGAGGAGGGGACCACACCCCTCCCCCCAACGAAAGTGCCAGCGTGCATGAAACAAACACCGGACATGAGAATGAATACCAGGGGTGACGTCACTCAGTAGAACCAATCAAGAGGCTCCCGGTGATACCCCCCGCCTGAGAAGGTCTGCAAGACTCGTAAACGCCCGCCGTATGAGTCACCTTACTCAAGAGCCCGCAACATCACGATATAAGGGAGATGGACTCGCCACTGGAATTCAGTCCCTCAGCAGTTATCGCTTGATAATGTCCTGTGGATCAGAGGAAACGTCGCGTTGGAGAGAGAGAGAGAGAGAGAGAGAGAGAGAAAGAGAGAGAATTGTATAAGCAATAATAAATCAAATTGACTCAACCGGATTTTACCATACCCTTTGGTGCGTTGCTCGCCAGTCTAAGCAACAACGAGAAAGCCGTCATCAGAAAGATAGAGAAGACTCCGTTTACAAGATTAATAGTGCTGAAGCAGCAGTCATATTAATTGATTCATTACTTATTATTGTTATTAATGTTATTATTATTATTAGTTATTATTATTATTATTATTATTATTTTATTTTATTTAGATTATCATTATTATTTCGTTACATATAAAGGACTTATTTTTCAAAAAGAAAAAAAAAAATCTATTTATATTCTGTACTAATGATCCATTTAACAGTATGTATGTTTTTTATAATAGTAGCTTCTATAATGCAAAATGTATAGAACGTTATCATCAAATTAAATACATATATGATCACTTATTACAAATGAAGGCAAAAGCAAAATCGAAAACCGAGTCATGATTTCTTATGGCATTTAATCCAATTTACATTATTCCACCTTCCCAAAAATTTATTCAGCTTCAAAACATTTGAGCCAGAATCCTGAAAATTTTCCTGATAGCCGCACATTTTACTTTTCTGAAAATAACAGCCAAGCTCACCGCTTTCGCCTAAATGTTAGAAAGAATATTTCCTCATAATACGTAAGTAAGGAGGCTGAAAATATATGGAGTTATTTATCTTTATAGTTCATTAATATCAACATAAATATATTTGAATTTTTTTCTTTATCGTTAACTGAAATTTACTTGCGTAAAATGGTGATTAATATCCAACAAAAGTGTTTTTACGAAATTATGTGCCTACAATAACCGCCAAAGTAAAAAGAGTAATTTTCCTCTTAGCAGGTGAACCCTTTTGTTTTACCGTAAAATCGTTTCCTCTTGTACTACATTTTCCTGCTAATAAAAAACGGACGTCATTTTATGAAGTCCTACTGAGAATGCTGATTTTAACTAACTTTCCATTTATTCAAGAACACCACGAAATGCCGTACAGCTATTTAGTTGCGGAACCCATTCCGCGCGCCCCCCCCCCCCCCCCCCCCCCACCACTCTCTCTCTCTCTCTCTCTCTCTCTCTGGTATCTGTTCAGTTTATTTTTGCACATTTTACTTCTCCTCTATTCTTCTCCTATTTTGTTCACGTCTCTCTGTCTGCATGTATGTACATTTCAATGCGGAAACGCGATTATTGCATACAATATGGACATAATATGTTTCATAAGAGTGAAATCTGTCCATATATGTCAAAACTGTAAGGAAATGTCATGTGTAGCAAATTTCAGAAAAAACTCTTTCGAAGCATTTTCAAAACTTTCGTTCACACATCGCTGAAGCTTTGACCAAATAAAGTCGTCATCAAGCATCAGTTCAAATGTTAAATAAAAAAAAAAAACGAAAAAAAATTGTCATAACGGTAATAATGCTTCCAAAGCCAACATAAAATTTGAAATAGTCCTATTTGATTGCTTTTACACCTCACGCTGAAAACAATGTAAATATGTATATAAAAAGTAGAATGCGCCCACCGATATCAACGTGTGAGGGGAGCGTGTGTGACGTATCATTAGAGTCGTTGCAACAACAACCACCCGGTGTAACATAAGTAGGTCTACACTGAATAGTGACAATGAAATTATCTTGAAAACGCTTACTTTATGTGTTAGAGGAATATGTGGATTTTCATATTTAAAAAATTATGGCTTACAAGCAATTATTCGTCTATGCAATTATTCTTTTGTCAAAGCCAAGATAATGTTCCTAGGCCTAGGTGTTAGATTTTTTAATTTACAATTAACAGCCACATCTCTCTATTAACAATTTCTGGCCAGAAAGCAAATGAGGTTATCTACACATTGTTGTTCTTCAAGTTACTTTATGAAAGAATAAATTATACACCAAAAGCGAGGAGAAGGACTTTTAAGAAAATAATATTTTAAACCAGTAGAAAAACAAGTGTGCCATACGCCTTGATACTATACTTATGATATTCCGATTAATAATCATCTTCTCCCATATAATCAAAATCATCATCTTTTATTCCTCAAAGAACAGGAAATCTCTACAAATAAAATATTAGTAACATTACATCTCATAAGGCTTAGATTATTCTTTTAGGTCTATAAATCATTTTGCAACATATAGGCAGCTTAAACGCAGCCTAAAACTTCAACATTCAAAGAAATCTGGTTGTAATTCATATTCCTATTGAATTCGTCAAAAAAAACAGATAATCTCTACAAATAAATTTATTAATAACAGATTATATCTCAGAAGGCTTTAGATTATTTTTTAGGCCTATAAAACATTTAGCAACTTACAGGCAGCTTAAACACAGCCGAAAGCTTCAACATTCAAAGAAAACTTGTTTTAATTCATATTCCTACGTTGAAAATGTTGTTATGACAGCTGAGCTTAATTAGGTCTACGGTCATAATGCAGCAGACGTAGTTATGTTGACCAGTCCGAGGAGCATGTAAAGTGTGCTTTCATTGATGGCACAGCTAACCTTATCACACCGCACTTTGAACTTAGCAGGGTAAAAAAAGAAAATCAGTTCAAATTCAACACAGATTACGAATTATACCAATGCATAAACTTTTTAAGGGATCATATTTTATATAAAACCATAAGGAAAATGGGGCTAGCAGTGACATTAGAAAAAAAGTATAACACTACTTGGCAACATTACGTTGAGTCTGAGAATGTGGACGATACAAAAAGAATCATGTCACATGAGATTTGAGGCACCACTGTACATTCCTCCACTAAGGCTAAGGCCCCACCGAATCCGTCGCGGCGCGTCACGTGCGTCAACACGGCTACGCGTTTTGTGCGTTTCGATCAACTGTCATAATTCAAACACGAGTGGCCCCACACGGCGCATGAGCGTGCGTGGCGTCAGGTGCGTTACCGGACTAGACGCACAAGGAACAAAACATTTTGTTTTTAGCCGCACGTGGACGTGCGTCTCCGAGCTTGGGTCCGCATGAAGGAAGAAATTGTGGTAGACCTACAACAACCTGCATTTGAACCACCTGCCCAACTTTGAGTTATAATCAAATGTGATGATTTGTGGTTATGATAAAGGATTAAAGTATATTATATTCTAATGGATACATTTATGTAAATATCTTTGTTTCAGAAGTTCCTGTATCAAAGTGTTCAGTTCACACACAATTCTACGTATCTTAATTTTTGTATTAAATAAAATAAAGTGCAACTTTACAAATTTCGAAATCAGTAATCCTTCCATCAGAGTTACTACAAGTTTCTTACGTTGATACGGATCTTCTGTAATTGGTATCAAATTTGATATTCGAGATATAATGCCCTCGTGAATTAAGTCAAAGGTTTTTCGGCGTTATCCGACAATAAAAAAAAAAAAAAAAAAAAAAAAAAAAAAAAAAAAAAAAAAAACAAAAAAAAAAAATCTTGTCTGGACGCTATCGTAACTTATGAAAGAGTTTTGCATATTCTCCACTCTTTCCTCTTCTAAATTTATGTCATACGTCCAGATTTTCCTACTGTTCAACCCCTCTAATTTGGTTGACAGCACCGAGTCAGAGGAAAACCTCGCGCGCTCCCTTCATAACGACAACTACTGCTGAAGTTTGAATCAGGGTTGCCGCGAAGTCCGCACATCGCCGAGTAAAACTAACTCCACCGGGAGGTGTAGTACGTGTTACCAAGCAATGTTATTTTGCTACACTAAATAGATGAAATAGTCACCCTGGTTATATTATACTCAATTTTTACCAGTATATGAGTTGGGTCTACTAATTAAACCTTTTTAGAGTTAGATTTTCCCCTTTCCGAAATTCAGTTGCTTCATATCTTTTGAAACATGACGTAACTTTAATGATAGTAAAATTTAGAATCGAACGAGATACGTGCACGGTGTTCAGTCTTGAAGATGATTGATTACATTCCATATATATATATATATATATATATATATATATATATATATATATATATATATATATATATATATGTGTGTGTGTGTGTGTTTTATAGTTATTTATTGTTATATATGATTTGATTCGTAAATTAGGCTACAAAGTGAACACTGACAAGTAAATTATTCATAAAGTTTTTCAGTCAACAAAAAGTGGGAAGTTAAAACAAACTGCACTGAAATGTATTTCTTTACTAAAAAAAAAAAACAACGGTTTGCTTTTCACTCGGTTCTTTGCGTTAGCCAACTCCATTAATCCTTCGATATCCATAGGTAGTTTGTTCTTTCCTTTCTTTTTTAAACCACATTTGTCACTTTATGAATATACAGTATGTTAAATCAGAACCTTTGCTGAAGTAATAATGATGATAAACAACCTAATATATAACATAGTCTAGGCTTAAAAAACTATATTAAACATGTAGGTCTATGCCACCTTTTATTATCCTGATATTTTGTAATGAGATATTTCCCCAGGAGAATGGACAGCATATTATACATGTTTTACGGTATATATATGGCAATCCTAAGCCAAACGAATGCCCTGTTCAGGGCTATGAGTTTCAAGAAATTGGAAAAGAGCACATCATAAATGGTCCAATTTTCAGCAACAAACTACATTAATATAAAGAAAATACACGATCTTAATACACCACTTCCTGAGGCTAGTATACTGGTATCGAAACTTATTCGGTTATAATCAGTTGAATCACTTCAATTAATGCAATTGCCTAACACGTTTGCACTTGTTTTCTAAAAAAAAAAATACTCATTAAACATGACTAAGTTTACAATAATGTAAGACAGTCTTCGCCCTAAGATTAATTTACAAATTAACCCAATTTTACTAACCTATATATATAATTACGAGGGCAGATTGAAGATTGCTGGACCTAAAGAATGAATACATTGTAGGACATCACGTTCGGGTTGCGTCATCTGCTGCTGTCACAATTGACCATCTTAAATGATATTGGGGAGTAAAAACACAAGACTAGTGAGAATGGTTCGTTTTTTTAAATAATATTAGTATTTTAAAGAAATATTAAATATGTGCAATGTGGTTAATGAAACAGTTATAATTTAAATTAGCTTTTATTAATGGAAAAAAAAGTTTCAATAGCATAAATACAATATGCGGACCTACAGCTCCGCACGCGTGCGGAGTGCAGACCGCAGCTCTGCATTCAAAGACTCCCACTCGAATCTTCTCCGCACTTTTGGTCTTTTCTTCTTTCTCCGCGTTTTGGCAACACTGGTTTGAATTGTCCGTCTTATAACCGTCACTCGTGTGTCTGGTTGGGCCACACGCGCAGAAGACGGAGACGCTTGTAGACGGACAGCCGTGTTGCACGCACGCGACGCGCCGCGACGGATTCGGTGGGGCTTAGGCTAATTGTGGCTAAATGAAAGCATACTGGATATACAACCGAGGAAGCCACTTTCCCCGAGACAAGCAAGAGAACGAAGGGACTAAGCTACTTCTGTAAAAATCAGTTTTTCTCTGCACACTTTAGTAATTAACCAAGAGACTTATTCGCTTGTCGACCGATGCCGTTTGCAACCTTTTGAAAGCAACACAAGAGAGATAAGAGTGAATACTGTAGCTTGTGATATATATATAAATAATGATACACCGTTAATTATGATTCCTGATAAATTTCTCTCTCTCTCTCTCTCTCTCTCTCTCTCTCTTCTCTCTCTCTCTCTCTCTCTCTTCCTATTGCTAAAACGAATCAGTGGATTTCGGACATCACATCACAGAATGATAAACATAAAACTGACGGCGGAGGATCAGTAAGGCGTATTACTATTGGGGTCGAGGAGGAATTGAAAAGGACGTAGATTTATGTCAGTTTTTACGTCTAAAGTGGCTTTAGTGGAAGCATTCCATCAATAATCCTTTCCCAGTCCACTGAATCCTTCTAGTTTGCAAAAAGTATCCTTCGACCAGAAGAGCTTTCTTGCTATTAGTCCTTTAGACTTCTTTTTCAAAAGGATTTTCTATGGCCTTCGAGATCTAGGCATGCTTTTTATTGCTTTCTTTCCTCGCTTATTATCCATGATTTTCATATTTCCCTGTTTTTTCATCATTCTTGAAGGCTTTCTAAGGCCACAAACTTCCTTCCCTAGCAATTAAAAATTTGATTTGAATTCGATTATATATATTTTCATTGGTTTATTTTTTTTCCTGAAGAGAGCCACCAACTCAACCCTTTAATCATACGC
>NC_061100.1:96805503-96808003 GCF_015104395.2 Macrobrachium nipponense | reverse complement strand
TATAGATATTTTTATATATATATATATATATATATATATATAATATCTAGATAGATTCTATATATATATATATATATATATATATATATATAATATATATATATCTATAGGATATATGATATATCTATATATATATATATATATATATATATATATATATATATATATATATTTTATATATAATAGATATATATATATATATAAATATATATATATTGTTTATTTATATATATATTATCTATTAGAGATATATATATATATATATATATTATAGAGATATATATATATATATATATATATATATATATTATATATTATTATAATATATCTGTATATATATATATATATATATATATTATATATATATATATAGATATATATATATCTATATATAGATATATATATATCTATATTTTTATTTATATAGATATATATATATATATATATATATATATATATATGGTAATATATATGTATATATATATCTCCTTATCTATATATTATATAGATATATAGATTATATATATATAATAAATATATATATAAATAATATTATATTATATATATATATTATATCTTTATATATCGATATAATATATATATATCTATATATATATATATATATATATATATATATATATTTATATATATATAAAGATATATGTATATATATAGATTATATATATATAAATATATATGATATATATATCTATCATATCTATATATATATCCTTCTATATATCTATATCGACATACTTATATATCTTATAATATATGGTATATGATAAATATATATATATATATACTATATATATCTATATATATATATATATATATAGATATATATATATATATATACTATATTTATATATATATATATATATATCATATATATACCTATCTAGATATATCTGTATATATATACATAAACATCATATATATATATATATATATATATATATATATATATATATAAAGAGGAGAGAGAGAGAGAGAGAGAGAGAGAGAGAGAGAGAGAGAGAGGCAAATGCATAAACAAACTTATTCATCTAACCATCCATAAGCGTTTATTTTTTTTTACTGTCCAGTAAAAATTAGACCTCTACCGTGTTAATATTTGACGGCCACGAATTGTCAGATTGCATCCTTTGGCTGTTGACGGAACCTTATATCATTTCTCTTCTTAAATGGTCTAGTGAATCAACTCTTTTAACACTTAAGAAATGATTATTTCCTCACCTTGTTTTAACTTTATTCTTCTATTTTAGGAAAGGTGTTTTTGTTAATTACTGATTTTTTCTTTTACTAAAAACGCTAACATTGGTCACATGAGTGAGAAAAGAAAATGCATTTTGCTGGAAAGTTTCTCCATGACTAAGTCTTATAGCTCTCTGATGTGAACGGTATGTTTGTTATAAAAAAGACAAAATATGTAAAAATAATATTACTGAAACTGTTGTGATTAGTTACGTGAATGAGAGGGAAACAATGTGTTTCAAATAAGGAGTGGGGGTATCTATTTAAATTTCAACGGCATATCCTTCAAGAAAAATGTTGGTCTATCAAAAATATTCAAAATAACTTGTGAGTGGATGCGTGAACGAGAGGTATAGAATTAACAATACTTGATGTCTTATCTGAATCACAAAAACTGCAAAGTTCACTAATAATCTAAGAGACGAGAAATACATCTCTTTCACTTGTATTCAGTCATATTTCCTCCTTTAACAATGTGAATCATGAATATTCGGAGGCTTAAGCCACCGTGGAACCGTAAACCACGATTAGGCTTTATTTTTTCGAAATCTGACTCCCTGTTGAAGATGGAATGCTTTAAAAATGTAATCATGATTTTAAAATTCGTGTTCTTATGTTTCCGTGTAAAGCTGCACTTTTGGTGAGAGGGTGTTTGGGTCTTTGTATGTGTGGGTATGCGACTTTGGGGTGGAGAGTTTGTTAGTGTTTTTCAGTAATTAGTGTTATATATATTTTTTCATGCACGAAGAAGTGCAGGCGACATTTATCCAGATTACAACAATGAAGAGCATTTGATTTCGAAAAAAACAATAAGGGAACTATGAGTGAAAATTATCAAGGGAGTTGTAAAAATACGCAATTACACAATATAATAAACAAATTTTATTTTACATATACAAATGGATAAATAGATTGCAAATCGGATGGAAAGCAAAACTAGAGGATAGGATTGAAAGTTACCAGGTACATCATAAAATGACCTCTCTGGTTATTATCTGGCAAGTTAATTAGTCTCCTTCCTTAATGAGGCAGTTATTGCCTATGATTGCGTCGCTTTCTTACAAATGAGACTTACTCTTTTGCAAAAACCGGGATGAGAAAATCCCCGGAGACATAACATGAAACTGTGTAGACCTTTTTTCATATCCATGTGTTCTTTCTTTTCCATGAAAAGAAACGCGAGCAGTTTAATCTAATCAGCTCTAGCCAAGACTAAGATTGCCTGTTATGTCGGCTGTTATTG
>NC_061100.1:96788003-96800503 GCF_015104395.2 Macrobrachium nipponense | reverse complement strand
CCAGTCTCGCTTATGATGTAGGACTCTATTGACATTTAAAATAATTAACAATTTTACGGAACAATAAGCAACGTGAAAAAAGCTCATATTTTTCTTTAAAAGTGTACGTTTGTTTTCTCATTCATATGGCTTATTCTGAGAAGTGTATTCACATTTTTTTCATTCATTAGCAAAGACGCTAATCACAAAACCGAACTTTGAGCCTTAATTGAGGTGAAGTAACCTTCATTTTTCAGACATTAAAAGATGAACGCCACTGGACAATGTGAATAGGAAATGACTTGAGTTACCACCTACAGTCAAAGGGTACTATTTTACTATTCACGACAGCTTACTAATTGACAAAGGTTTACGGGAAAGTTATCTAAATGTAACCAGAAGTTAACAACTGGAGAGTTATCATGATTAGATAACTAGGGTTACTTAGACAGTTTTCTATGCCTAGACGATAAACTATGTTTAGAAAAAAAAACTTTTCTTTATATATATAAAAATTATATATATGTATATATATATATATATATATAGTATATATATATACATACATATATATACATATATATGTATATATGTATATATATACGAGAGAGACAGAGAGACAGAAACATTATCCCAGAGACCGAACGTATGAGAAAGATCGCAAGAATACTTTCAGCTAAAGTTGAATATTTAGTCTGCCTTCTTCATTGTAGTAATTAATATATAAAGCATAATCGACACGACATTAGATCATATAACTAAATGTAATCAATTTAATTACTATGGAAAGACGTAGGTGGCCTGAGAAAAAATAAATAAATATGAAAAAGAAGGAAGTAGACCTACCAATAAACCTAAAGGAGAAAAAAGCAATAAAGAGCATGGCAGCATCACGAAGGCTATATAAAATTTTAACAAAAAAGAAGAAAAAAAAACAAGGCCTGATAGCACGGAAGCTCCCCTTATCGGAATTCTTTTTGAGGCACCGGGAGTATTCGTCAAGTCGCCCTTCAGAGGACACGAAAAGGCTCATTGCCGGACTGAGACGTTACAGCCCTTTACACGGAAAAAATCGACATAACACTTCTAAAGGCAGTTCACTTCCGTAAGCGCTGTCCTCATCATCATATCTACTACGTCATCCTATTTCATCGTCATAGTTTTAGTGTTCGATGATGTGTAATACCGAGCGTGCATCGAATTGTTTTGATGATACATAGATTTAAAAGAGAGAGAGAGAGAGAGAGAGAGAGAGAGAGAGAGAGAGAGAGAGAGAGAGAGAAGAAAGTTCATCAGGAATGGAATTTGCAGTTTTACATTGTTTTAATGGAATAAATTTTAACTGTGCCGACCATAAGCGCCTAGGCCCCCTTTATATCTTTCATTTTTCTTTCTTTTCCTGTATAAAATTGCTACTTACACTTCGACCAGCGATTAGGGAGCTTAATTCGCTACTCAGGTCTGCAGAGGAAAACTGCCTTATTTTACGGAACCCGCTTAAACCTTTCCTGCTCTTTCCTGTTTCTGGGATCGGTTTGTAAGCCTTGTGTACTTCTATTCCACCAGAGTTACTAGAGAGGAACACGCAAGCAAATAGCTATAAGAATAGAGAAAGCACAAAACAGACGAAGAAAATTATTGGTGCAAACTAATTAGATACAACAGAGAGAGAGAGAGAGAGAGAGAGAGAGAGAAGACTGAATAATTGTACATTTCGAGATTCCGTCCAAAAAATGGTAAACTATGCATTGTCACTAGAGACTTTGCAAAATGATAGCCTCTTTATTATCAGGAATGTTAATGATGTCTTCCCTAATGGGGCAGTTATTGCCCATAATCAACAGGGGCTTACAAACTATTATATTGTGGCGGAATATGAGAAAAATTCCTTATGGAAAAGCTAACGTATTCAACGATTACAAGCAAAAAATTAATCAGTTTGCTTCGGAGAGTGCTTTTTTGGACAACATATGATGTTCTTTTATCAAGAAACTTATATATGTTTTTGCCCCCTGTTTTATATGCCTTTCATGTCTACTCAGACCTGATTACGGCACCTAATTTTAGAGTACATTTATGCTAATATGTAATATATTTCAATAGAGGATGTACTTATTCATACAATGAGAAATAACTGCAGTAATCTCCAACTTCCTACTGATTACCTATGAATGTTCCATTCTCTAGAATTTGGACGAAGTTGGTAGCTTGGCAATTATTTCAGAGGAAAATTATGGGCTATCATGATGTCACGATGGAAAAACATTAATTTCTGTCAAATACTCTGAAGCTGACAAAAGTTCCGGTAGGGTAAAATAATGTTATCTGGATGAAGATCTCAATTATTCAGTTGTCGATTTTGATTATGGCTTCATTTGTAATATGGGATCATATGTTTGTCAACTGAAAAATGCATTCTGTACATTTTCCATCATTACTACTACTACTACTACCAATAATAATAATAATAATAATAATAATAATAATAATAATAATAATAATAATAATAATAATAATAATAATAATAATAATAATTGTAAACTTACTACTTCATAGATCGTAAATTTGGAAAAAATTTATATAATTTCTTTCTGGTTAAAACTGCATTCTTTATATGCTGTATAATATAATAATAATAATAATAATAATAATAATAATAATAATAATAATAATAATAATAATAATAATAATAAAGATTGCATGGGAAGAAGGACTAATAAAAGTAGACGAAGACCCAGAAATATACAGAGACAGGAGAATGACAAACAGAACAGAGGACACAACAAACCAATGCACGGACAATACATGAGACAGACAAAGGAACTAACCAGCGATGACACATGGCAATGGCTACAGAGGGGAGAGCTAAAGAAGGAAACTGAAGGAATGATAACAGCGGCACAAGATCAGGCCCTAAGAACCAGATATGTTCAAAGAACGATAGACGGAAATAACATCTCTCCCATATGTAGGAAGTGCAATACGAAAAATGACCACCACAAACCACATAGCAAGCGAATGCCCGGCACTTGCACAGAACCAGTACAAAAAGAGGCATGTTTCAGTAGCAAAAGCCCTCCACTGGGGCCTGTGCAAGAAACATCAGCTACCTTGCAGTAATAAGTGGTACGACACCAAAATGAGGGAGTGATAGAAAACGATCAGGCAAAGATCCTCTGGGACTATGGTATCAGAACAGATAGGGTGATACGGGCAAATAGACCAGACGTGACGTTGATTGACAAAGTCAAGAAGAAAGTATCACTCATTGATGTCCCAATACAATGGGACACCAGAGTTGAAGAGAAAGAGAGGGAAAAAATGGATAAGTATCAAGATCTGAAAATAGAAATAAGAAGGATATGAGATATACTAGCGGAAATTGTACCCATAATCATAGAAGCACTAGGCACGATCCCAAGATCCCTGAAAAGGAATCTAGAAAAACTAGACGCTGAAGTAGCTCCAGGACTCATGCAGAAGAGTGTGATCCTAGAAACGGCGCACATAGTAAGAAAAGTGATGGACTCCTAAGGAGGCAGGTTGCAACCCGGAACCCCACACTATAAATACCGCCCAGTCGAATTGGAGGACGGTGATAGAGAAAAAATAATAATAATAATAATAATATTAAACATACTATTATATTGATTAAGGACTAGTAAAATGAAATTAAGTTATCCTCTATTCCCTTCTCCGTTTCTCAGAACTTACTAAAAAATTTTAATATCCAGCCAAAATAAGTGAAATTCCTTATAATACTTGCGTGATGAATAATGATTTTCACACAGAGGAGATTAATCATGCATAATCTAAATTTTCCATAATGAAAGAGCGTGACCATTTTTACGTCAGGGAAGTCTGCTGCAGGAGGTAATAATTTTCGATAATCGCCGTCTCTAGATTTTTGGGTCACATGACCAAACTCATGTACATAGGCACAAATAAGATCATTTCGCCGCATACACAAACATATCACTTTATATGGAGGAAATTATGTCTGTGGTTAAAGTTCTTAAACATAGTATTTTGCAGGGTATTATACGCTAGGAAATGATCGGTATTCAATATTTCCTTATAACGATGTAATTCAAGAGATTCTTATGGAACATTCAGGCTATTGCCCGTTCCTCTATTTAGTTTCCGTATTTTCTAGTAATCGACGTATTCATTTGTTTCATTATAACTACGCTCACTCCCTATTAATGGGATTATGCTGTATTTGTTCAGGATTTCTTAAAAAAGTTCTTTCATATTATGTGTTTGATAAAAGACTTTGAGGTATATGTAACAAAACACGAAGCTTGCTCACCTTTCAATGTAGCTCAACACATACAACATATTAAAAGCAATTGTGCCATGTTTGATTACATTTCCTAAGAAATTAAGATCATATATGTACAAAATACACACACACACACACACACACACATATATATATATATATATATATATTATATATATATATATATATGCGTATATATACATAATATATATATATATATATATATATATATATATATATATATATATATATATATATATATACATATGTGTGTGTGTATGTGTGTGTGTGCTTGTGTGATTGTGTGTTTATGTTTGTGCGTGTGTGTGTTTATGCATATGATCTGAATTCCTTAGGAAATAAACTTTGAATGGCAACTAATAAATTCTCTCTCTCTCTCTCTCTCTCGTCTCTTCTCTCATCTCCCTCTCTCTCTCTATCTCTCTCTCTCCTTCTCTCAAGCCCTCTCAGCTCTCTCTCTCTAACTGCCTCTCCTTCTTAGTCTGTCTCTCCCTTTATATATACCCTATATATATATATATATATATATATATATATATATATATATATATATAATATACATATCTCTCACCCCTCGCCCTTTCCTGTTGAGATGGTTGTTTCAGTCACATTTCCCAGCATTTTTGATATCTTATTTCACCACTTTCCACCTTCAATCCTCTTGGGGTTGAACTTGGACTTGAAGGGCATCAGGAGTGTCTTTGTTCGTTAACTATGGATTAGACATTAATATCCATCACTTTTGACATTTTATTACCCTCCCTTCTCACCACTTCCCTCCTTCCTATCAGGCCTGAACTTCCACTTAAAGGGCATCAGGAATGTCACTATTCATCTCAGCGACCTCAAAAGCTATGGGCTAGACACTAATATCTCTAGTTTTCAGTGATATTTATTTTCACCCCCTTCCCACCCATTTCCACCACCCACCTCCTTATTGGGGATGAACTTTGACTTAAAGGACACCAGGAGTGTTACTATTTACCTCAGTGACCTTGAAAACTATAAATTGGATATTAGTATCGGTAGTTTTCGGTCATTTTTACATGCCACCCCCTTCCACCTCTTCTCACAGCCCCCATACCCTTCCTTCTGGGCTGAACTTGGACTTGAAACCCATAAGGAGAGTCACTATTCATCTTAGTAACCTCGGAAACTATGAATTAGACACTAATATCTGTCATTTTTGGATATTTATCTGCTACCCCTTTCCAACCCCTTCTCAACCCCCTTCCTATTGGGGCTGAACTTGGACTTAAATGGTATGAGGAGTGTCACTATTCATCTAAGTGACCTCAAAAATTATGGATTACATACTTATATCCAGTGTCTCAGTTAATTTTACTTTTCAACCCTTCCCCACCACTCACTACAGCCCCATTGGGCACCATTGATGTATCACCCCTAAGGTATTTTTTCCCAAATGCCAAGTTATACTATGTATACCAATTTTGGTTGAAATTGCACAATGCACGTCAAAGTATATGAGGCACAAACAAACAACTCACACATATATACATACATACATGCACCCACTATTATATTTATAGTACTCAATGGTTTATGATACCCACCAGCCACCATTTTGAATTTTGGTAATAATAAAATTATCCCCAAGGATTCATGTTCTGCATCTGATTATCTTATCATAGATAGGTCCTAATCTACCAAAAAAAAAAAAAAATATATATCTATATAGATACATACATATATATATATGGGTAGATTACAGTTCAGTTGACCGGGCCGTGTAACACCATGGTGCCCGGTCCGTAATCCCTCCGCCAGGTAAAGTATTCTCGCAGATGACCCGCAGCCGACAAACCGACCCCAGCAGACCAAACCCGACCCCAACCCACAGGACCGAACCCGAACATGCATCAACATGAAAGCCACAACAAACGGCAGCCATCCTGTTGGTATTAGTCCGCCGATTCTCTTCGATATTTTTAATCTTGCCCAACTAATCTTTAGGACCTCCAATTTAATTTACAGTATTCTATATTTTCACCCATGCCCAACTGAACTGTAAGAGCTCCATTTTTTTCCCTTCGTTATTCTATTTTTTTTCCCATGCTTGCCCAACTAATTTGCAGGAGTTCCATTTTTTTTTCATTATTCGATATTTTGACTCTTGCCCACGATAGTTTTACCCGTGCCAACATAATCTGTAGGAGATACATTTTTCCCCCATTATTCGATATTTCTTTCCTTGCCCAACTCATCTGTATGACCTACATTTTTTTACATTCTTCGATACATATTTTCCAGGTACTAGTTATCCGCTAGGATAACTAGTACCTGGAACGGACCTTGCCCGACCTTGCTCGACCCTTCAGTCTGTTCCTGCTTCTCAGCCAGTTCAGTGCTTCGTCATAACTACCATGTCTTCTTCTGCCGAGAATTTGTCGTGTTCCGCACACGTGGCGTTCGCTGCCGCCGTTCCCGTCACGCTGGAAGACGATCCCTAGTTAGTTATTTAATGAAAACAGGCCTACTGGGGGATTTTAGTGGCGTGTGTAAGGCCTGTAATGAAGGCACCGTCGGCCTCTTCAAAAAAGGGGACAGTTTTCAATGGTGGTGCAACGCAAGGCACTGCCGCAAATACATCTCAATTCTCCACGGGTCATTCTTCTCGGGGTCCCATCTCTCCCTGAAGAGCATCATAGTGCTTATCCACGGCTGGGTTCACGACGCTTCCCAGAAATATATGCAACTTAATCTGAGGATCGGCTCACCCAACACTCTTGTGGACTGGTTTAATTTCTGCCGGGACGTTTGTGTCAATATTCTGGTGATGGACAATCGGAAAATTGGCGGACCTGGTCACGTGGTCGAGATTGACGAGTCCAAGTTTGGTAGAAGGAAATTCAACAAAGGCAGACGTGTCGATGGTTGTTGGGTTCTCGGCGGGATTGACCGCCAAACAAAAGAAACATTTTTTCAGGTTGTACCAGACAGGACTACAGAAACACTTCTTCCTATTTTAATTGATAACATACATCCTGATTCAATTGTCATTTCTGATTGCTGGAAATCATATCACACTTTAAGTCAACATTTCAAATCACACAAAAACATTAATCACACATTGCATTTTGTAGACCCACACGAGAAAAACACACACAAACACGATAGAATCTACTTGGCGGGTTTTGAAACGAAATGTCTTACCTAGAAGTGGTACAGTAAAAAATTTGTATAATTCATATTTCGCTATGTATTGTGTAAAAAAACGTTACCTAACTCAAGTTGATTGTCCATTTAAAGCATTCTTAGATTTAATTAAACGTGTATATCAATTAAATAAAGTAGTTTATTTAATTGATATACACCCGCAAAATTGAAGGCCAATGTTGCTGAAAACAAACAATCACGAGACGTCACTCCCGCTGTACAAACGGATTCGTCACCTCCACCCGTGCCTCGTCCACAAATTCCCCTTGTTCAGTCATCTCGGAAAACAACCGTTCCCGCCAAGAAAGAAAAAAAATCCTCTACCCAGAAGATTTGAACGACTCGGATTTCTCTTATTAAGTTCTGTATTTCTGGGTGGTGGTGACCGGCCAATCATTGGACGACTAGCAACATCTCCAAGGTAAGGTTATCAATGTAAATGCACGTTATTTTAATTATTTTGCCAAAATTAAGCACGCCATTGTTATTTCCGCTATGCTGAAGTCAGGCACGCTCAACACATCCGAACATTCACGTTCGCTAGAAGTCCACGTGTTCGAACACAGTCCATGTGTTCGAGCAAACAACGTGGCATTGACTTTAACCAATGTATTCTCGGAAATATTCATTTTGTTTAGTTATCAGTAAGGATATACGGGTGCCAGCCATATGTATGGACAAGTTATATTGGTTAGATATTTATATTGTTAACTTACTACACAGGGGGGTCCAGGGGGCGAAGCCCCCCGGCCAGGTAAGGACATGCAGACTTAGTTTGGTTAGGTCGGTTCCTTTGGTTAGGTAGCAATCACTGTTAATATACTATACTGGGGGGTCCAGGCCCCCGGCCAGGTAAAGACGTGGAGACTAACTATGTTTAGGTTGGTTCCTTTGGTTAGGTAGCAATCACTTAATATACTATACTGGGGGGTCCAGGGGGGCGAAGCCCCCCGGCCAGGTAAGGGCACACGGCCTAAGTTTGGATAGGTTGGTTCGTTTGGTTACGATCACCGGAGCTCCTACTAGTTTAGTTGGAACAGGAGCTCCTACAGTTTAGTTGGAACAGGAGCTCCTACAGTTTATTGGAACGGGAGCTCATACAGTTTAGTTGGCCACTGGTTTTTTTTGCTAGGGTTTCGTGGTTTTTAGTGTTCATTGCCGTCGTTTGGTTAGCCTAACACAACGGGGGACGGGACCTCCTACATTTTTGTTGGTACGTGAGCTCCTACATTTTACTTGGCAACGGTTTCGTCTGCTAGGGTTTTGTTGTTTTTCGTGTTCATTGTCGTCATCTGGGTTTCCCCCACCCAAAATAAAAACCCCGGTTTCCCAATGGCTTCCCCCCTTACCGTTTTCATTTACTCGCATGCACTCCCCCACCCAAAAACCCCGGTTCCCAAAAGGGTCCCCCATTATCGTTTTTATAGGTTCGGGGTTTTTAACGGGCGCCAAACAAAGCGTCCGCCATCTTGTTTTGTATTGCTCCGCCGATTCCATAGCAGACGAAACCCGTGGTCAAACTGAACTGTAAGCGCTCCATATATATATATATAATATATATATAATATATATATATATATATATATATATATATATATATATATATATATATATATATATATATATATATATATATATATATATATATATATATATATATATATATATATATATATATATATATATATATATATATATATATATATATATATATATACTATATATATATATATATATATATATATATATCTATATATATATATATATATATATATAGTATATATATATATATATATATATATATTATATATATATTTATATATCGAACATCTATGAATTTTAATTTGACATATTAACTTTTCTTAATACCCAGTTTTATTGGTTTTCATTACGGTGTAGTTGTTCGAAAATGTCAAGGCCATATAATTCGACCGCTGAATACATTTAGCGTACATAAGTTTTGTCTTCTTATTAAAAGATGTCTTTCACGTAGGCTTACAAGTTTCACGTAAAAGAATTTTTTTTTTCATTAACTTCTAGAGATATTCTTTAATACCTGTCAAACTTTCACTAATGAATATTCTGTGCTCAATTACTGGCGTGTGAAGTTATTTAACTTTAAAATCTTATTAACATACGAGTATATGAACTTGTTTACTCCAGAAGAAACATGTATTTTAAAGAAGTAATTTTTTTTTTATTTCTTTCAGGGAACGTACAATACAATGATAGCATAAGCTGTATATACTGATAGTTAAATCTCAATTATTTTGAGATCTAACTATTTCCCGCTTTATCTTATGAAAAGCTAATCCTTCCATATATCACAAAATATCACAAAAACATTTCTCTCATCGAGATATATTCGTTATATATATATATATATATATATATATATATATATATATATATATATATATATATATATATAGTATATATATATATATATATATATATATATATATATATATATATATATATATATATATATAACTACAACTGTTATTCAGTTACATGCCAAGAACTCTTGGAACTTGCCCTTACCGATGTTCTTCAGACAAGACCAAGATGCTGAGGGTCCCTTAAGACTGTTTTTTAATTCCCCGTTGTCAATAGCACTCCATGCCACCCAGCTAACAGGGCACCTGCATTTGGCATCAACACATGGGAAAGGAGACAGATTAAATTTTTACGCTGCTCCTCATTCTATTGTGTCAGTTCCCTTGGGGTCGCGATACCCTCGTTAATACCACCGCCCTGGCAGCCGACCTCTTTTGATCCAGCTGCGGGTCATTTAAGATTTGACCTGACCCTTGCCTTTAGCACCTAGTAACTCCGCCTATTCCAAGCTCTCTTTCCCTTGCGACGCCTTTCTTTGTTGCAAACAATGAGACGCATTTCTGTCGAAACATTGTTCTCTTTCAGCACTACCTGAGGAGTAACAGGGTCACCTTTGAATATAAGACGATAGATGCCACTGATCGGAAATCATCCAAGATGGCGGCTGCAGCCTGGGATATAAGCAACCCGGATTGCCCTCAGAAATCAGTTACGTAGAAACAGTAACGCAGGAGAAGTAGCGGTCCACAGTAAGGTGAGAGGCCTTGTCACGATACCCTACTTCTGTAAGTATCTCTAGACCCAGCTGTACATAATAACTTGAGACTCATCAGGCCCAGTGCCTTGGCTTAAGCTAAAAGCATATGAACCCTTCCATTTTCGTACTCATACTCCAGACGTATCCATACTAAGTCTACCGACATAACATTCACCACAACCCATGTGGGTTCAGCCATTCCCGTCGCAACTTGCCTACTCCCTTCATTGGTAGTCAGAAGATATACATTTCATCGACAACCATCTCAACTGGCTCATTCTACAACGAATGGCAAATCAGGTAAAGTGCCGAGAAACTATGTTTTCGACTAGAAACCAATGTCTTTAATTTTAGTCCCCATTCCTGACATCCTCTCCATTTCCATTCCTAAATCCTCAATTTCGCATTTCAATTTTAGCTCCCAAATTCCATTCTGGTGAACAGTGCCCTTTTTATTCTAGTTACAAATACTAGTGCTACTAAGTGAATTGTTATATTCCTATTCCTGAACAGTGATATAGTTATATTTTAGCGACAAGCTTTTGAGTAGATATTTTGCTTGAAAAATAGTGTGAATTTTATAAGAAAATATTGCTTGCGCCTTGACTAAAGCAAATTCTTGCAACATCATAGCTACAGTATTACAACTTTGAATGTCTTTTGATATTTACCGGCAGCGCTGCTGTGCCTACCTGTGTGTCAAGCAACAGTATTATTAGAAACAATTGCCAAAGTGCATTATATTTTCCAAATGATCACAGACACTGTGAGTGGCGCATTTCTCCCTGCTGTTCTCTGTAGGACACTTAGAAGGAATTCCTACTTACTTTACGTGTTAACTTTAGAAACTAATTCTAGTTAATTTTAATTATATCATTTCGTACCTCGTGTCGCACTTGTTAGTATTTGTAACCCTTTTAATGTAGTATACAATGCCATGGGGTTCTATGTCTATAAACCTCTGTAATATCCATTGCATATTTTAGTGAAATTATACTTCATTTCTAGTGGGCGCAAAGGGTTTTCGTCGAACCAATTTGGTAGCTTAGTATTCTTTTCACAGCAATCACTTATTCTGCTCGCTTCCCCCATTTTCCTGGTCCTTTGTAGTCACTGATTAAGTTAGACTGCTGCAAAGGCATCCAAATTAAGCTTCGTCCTTGATCTAATCAACCAATTTAAAATCCTCATTCTTGGACCAAACAATACCGCGGCTTACAGGTGACAATATATATATATATATATATATATATATATATATATATATATATATATATATATATATATATATATATATATATGATTTTAATCGAAAACTGGAAATACAACATGAGTCTCACACATCTTATTTGGTTGAATAAATCGCTGATATATATATATATATTATATATATATATATATATATATATATATATATATATATATATATATATATATAGATAGATAGATAGATAGATAGATAGCAGCGATTTATTCAACCAAATAAAATGTGTGAGACTGTTGTTGCATTTCCAATTTTCGATTAAAATCTTAGTATAATACTGTTTTCTCTAAGCTCGTAACAATTCATCATTGCTAATAACTATATTCGATAAACTACCTTTAAGACAATTCATAGTTTATTTTGTTAATGGAGCTAACTCCAGAGTTTTAAAAACCTCAGTCGTTATTATAAAATAATAACAATGGTAATCACGTATATGTGCGGAACAAAGCGAGTTGCAGAAAAATTAGTATTAATAATCCTTCCGTGACAGACATTAGAATAACCTCAGGCAATTATGATTATACATTGTTATACCCTTCTCAACTGCTGACATTGTTGGTATAGAATAGATTAGAGAGCTAGCGTGCGAGTACTTGAATAAAAAGAAATATTCCGTATCAGAAAAAGTAGGTTTTATTTTCTTTCGTAACTTATCTTACTAAGATTTCCATAAC
>NC_061100.1:96780503-96783003 GCF_015104395.2 Macrobrachium nipponense | reverse complement strand
ATTGATTGATAATTGTTTTAAAACAATAAAGATTAAATACATAATATCATCCAGCATAATCACAGATTCTCCATTAATTTTAATTTCAAACTAGGCATTGTTTTGTTCAAGTAACGTGTTTTCAGTAATTTTAAAACAGCAGAACTGTAACTTATAGCATCCATCATAAACAGATTTTTGTTCTTGTTATAGATAAGCTACCAAAATAAAATGTAAAAAAACACAAATGTTTATATATTAATTGTTTTCATACCATAATAACATTTCAGTAACTTTGTAAAAATTTAATTTAATAAAATAAAAAGGCAAAAAAAGGTAGTTTTATATACGTATAATCCAAAATTATTTGATTTTTTGAAGAGTCTCCCCAAAAAAGATACATTTTGTTTTGCAATTTATTTTATCTTTCTATTCCTATCATTCTACGTTTCTTTTTTTTTTTTCTTTTTTTATAGTAGTATTTGTAGCAGCAGTGGAATTTTACATGGTTAACAATCAATAAAGTATTTAAATTCTTAACTTCAGTTTTCCTAAACTAATCGAAGGATAACGATTAAAATATACAACGGCAAAAAAGAAAGAAAAAAAAAAGAGCATGTGAACCTTTTTTATTCACATGGAACCAAGATTTTTTTTTCATTTGAATGAGGGCACTAGATATGTCAAATATGATATTCGTTGGCAAAAGGTCTTTAAGATTTATATAAGAAATGAACATTATACATGGTATTCATGGTATGTTATTATTTTTTTTGTTATAGGGGGAGTGGATGCCTTAATTCAATAGTTTTCTTAGAAATGCAGTGTTTTCCATACTTGCAAAAACGAATAAATAGATAACTCGTATGGTAGTGGTCAGTTTGTGCGTTATATGTGAGTCATCTTCAACAAAGGTAAAGGAAATCCACTACCACAAGGAAAACCTTTGCATTAAATCATTAAATAAAACAAATTATGCTTAGATACTGTAAAGTTCTCGCGTAATTCTGTGCAAAAAGTAATTGGTAGAAAATAACGAACACAAAACCGGGAAAGTAGTTGAAGAATGGAAAGTGGCTGGTGGAACGTTTTCAGATTAAAATCAGAAAGCACTTTAGAAAAAGCATACGTCCCTTTCATGTCTTACTAGAGATTTTGACTTTGCACAAGTTGAGGAAGGTCATTGATTTCTCAGCCCCTAAATGATAGCAATCAAAAGCTGTATTCTTACTCTTTATAAGACAGCTTAAAACCATTTCAATGTATCAGAATATATATATATATATATATATATATATATATATATATATATATATATATATATATATATATATATATTCGGTTGATTTATATAACAGTTTTAAATCCTTATTAAAGGTAAAAAGTCCCAATGTAGGCAATATATTTTATGAATATTGTAGTGCAAAAAGGAAAATCTGAAAATTTTAAACAAGATTTCGATGTAAACTCACTGAATTATTAGGTAAATTGTACAAAAAGTTAAGAAAAATAATCAGGTTACTAATATGAATTCAATTGGAATGAGAGGCAAGTGTCATCAAACCTTAGATATTAGATGATGATAGGATTAATAACCCTTATTACCTTTAGTTTTAAGTCGATTTCAGTAAAACGATGAAAATATCTGCATCTTGTGTTCCATTATTTACTCACTAGAATAATTGAATTTCTGATTTTCTTTCTTCGGTGAAACCTTTTGAATGTTTGAATTTTAAAAGTAAGAAGTAGAAGTTATAGGCAATAATTTATTGAAAACGGAGGCCAATGGTTTTCTTAAATAAAACTCGGATAGTAGGAATGTTACAACATATCTGTGACAACTAGCAAACATCAAAATAATATCCCTACTGACTAATAACGCACGGATATATAACACACTGAAGCGTTGAGAAGGAAATGATACTCTGTAATAAATATTGGATCTTGCACTGATAATTGCTTCACTACAGCACCCGAGGCTACGGTCGCCATGATGTGTGTTGGCAGAACTGGCTTCATCATACTAAAGCCTAGATGAATACTAGCACATTGAGAACTCGTGCCTGTGTAAGTAGAAGTTGGCGCTGATGAGATGGGTTTTAAAAATAAAAAAACACCTTCTCAAAGATCCTACAGCCCAAAGGAAACGCCTTCTGCCGCTACTTTACGGTCAACAAGACTTTGATAATGGTCCAAGATACGGAATCGTATATGGAATGCGTTACATGGAATTCTGCAATAGGCAAAATAGGCTTACGTAGATATTTCCGATAGACAGGGATTTTATAAACAAAACGCAAGGAGAATCATAGATTAAATGAAAATAACACTTCAGGATAAATCAATAATGGCTGGCATGAAGCAGACACAAAATGTCACATATATAGATTAAAAATCTTCGATTGTAATGCAAATAGTTAACAATAAAAGGAAAAAATTTACTAAAAGAATACGTGTAAAAAATTCTTCGTAGATAAAAAAAAGTTATCCGGAAAATTAAATGCAAAATGTTAGGGATAAA
>NC_061100.1:96775503-96778003 GCF_015104395.2 Macrobrachium nipponense | reverse complement strand
ATGCATGATACCCTTTTGATGAATTTTTAAGGATATTGTGGAAACAATGGTTCATTTTGAATGATTGTATAAATCTATTTTTCGGGGATGAACTGCTGATGTTCTTTTGACAGGGCAGCTTAAAATTGTGCAATAGCAGGTTTTTTTGTCAATCAATATTTATATATAAATATAAACGTTAAAGATAAGTAATAATTCATTCTACAAGTACGCGTCTGATTAAGTATTCATGCGTAAAGATTAAAAGCAAAATATCGAATTATTCAGAGAGAGAGAGAGAGAGAGAGAGAGAGAGAGAGAGAGAGAGAGAGAGAGAGAGAGTTAACGAGAATATTCTACCCTAACCCTTCACCTCTGTTCGAAAATAATTTCCCTCATGACTATGAGGGCGGAAGATTTCGCCGCAACTTCCCCCCTCCAATTAAAGTTGTGATGAGGAGATTTGCATACCTTCACGCTAAGGGATTAAAATAATAGAGAATGAATAAATATTAACATGCAAATATCGCAGCGTCTTAAGGGGATGTAGGTCTGTTTCTTTGAACAGGCTTAAAATGCACTAACTTGGAAGGTTACCTATGCAACTAATTTCGAGTGTTTCGCCTCAAGCTCTTATTTTAGTATTTTTGTTTCACATCTGTGTTTCCGCAGTTTTCTTCCTTTTAGAGTCTTCTAAATTTGTGTCTATAATACATTAAATGATTTTATTTGATTTTCAGAACTTTAGGCTGATAAGCCAGAAACAGGGGCACTTTCAGCCACTCCACTCTGTGAATACAGAGTTGGAGTGGTTGGACAGCAAATAAATAGATCCGGTAAATAAATGAAGGGGATGAGGTATGTGAATCTAGAGGTTAATGAAAGTTGTACAGAGGCAACGCAAAAGGTTAAAACAAAAAGACGCAACTAGCGATGCCTACAGTGCACAACTTGAGATGCGCTTAAACACTAACCCCTACGGAAATTTTCACACTACTTTTTTTCAAAAAGAATAATCTGAAAATTCTAAATTACTTTTCTAAACATTATTCCATTATCAATGTAAGACCAGACAAGATAAGGGGAGGAGAATGGTACTGTTAAATCACAAGGACTACTATTTTGAGTGATGAACAAAATTAATCTTTTAGAATTTTTTATGGTCTACCAATATTAAATAAAGATCTTGTTCCCCTACGCCCTATCTGGGCCTCTTACCTACTTACAAAGTGGCAAAATTCCTCATCTCCCAATTGGAAATGTTGACCACAAATCAATGTGCGCTTAAAAATTCTGAAAAAATTTCAAGAACGTATTTTATCTGAGGGCTCTGACTTCTTCATGACAAGTTTGATGGGAAATAATTACACTGGCCTGCTCTGTTTTCAAGGTCTAACATATAATACCTGATTTTAGGACAGTTTTTTGCACTGAATCCAAAAATCATTCTACTTTTACTTAATCAGATCAAGTTAATTAAATATCAGCACATTAAAAATATCCTAAATTTCAATCTATTTGTAGGTGAATGAAACACAATATTGAAAATATTAGATTGATTTATTCACAGAAGTCTTTCAAAATATTTTGAATTGATAGCAAGAAGAGAATAATGAACTAAGGAAGCTACTCATGGATGAATGGTCTCTTCAGGAACTTCCGTTTGTGCTGAGCAGACTACATCCCTCTTCAGGCACCAGCATTAGTCGGCCAGAGTTTACATTCCATTGACCTTGATAGCATTCCTCCATAGCACTGATATCTTGGTGAAAGCTTTCACCTTGTTCTTCACTGAAGCCTCCACAATTCTCTGGAAAGTAGTCCAGATGAGACTGAAGGAAGTGCATTTTCACTGATATGTGCACACCAAGTTGGTGGAAATTCTCCATTAACTCATCAACCACCTCCTGATACAGGGAACTTTTGTGGTTGCCAAGGAAGTTTGCAATGACTGGCTTAAGGGACAAGCTGAAAGAGAGTTCAGCAGGATTCAGTGCATCATCAAAACTAGTGTCCTTGATGAAACTTCTGGTGGAGGAAAGCAAATCTTGTTAAAACTTCTGGTGGAGGAAAGCAAATCTTGTTAAAACTTCTGGTGGAGGAAAGCAAATCCTCTACCTTCCCTGTCCAATGCTTTTACAAAGTTCTTCATGAGACCGAGTTAGATGTGGAGGGGTGGAAGTAATATCTTGCTCGGTTCAACCAGAGAGTGGGATATAACGTTGTGTGAAACCAGGTTTTAATCCTTGTCTTGATGGCCACTGTTGTCTGACATAATGCTGATCATCAGCACGGCTATCCCATAAGCATAGAAAGCATGGATACTTTGTGTAACCAACTGGTCGTCCTAGGATGAGTCCAATAAATTTAAGATCTCCACAAATCAACCATTTATGTACTGGTAGTTCAGAGCAGACAACAGACGTTCTCTGCTTTTGTGGGATTCTTTCATTTCAACTGAGCACCCAACAGTGATCGATGAAAAATTATTCCCGTTATTCAGAAGAACTGCCTTGAGACT
>NC_061100.1:96753003-96770503 GCF_015104395.2 Macrobrachium nipponense | reverse complement strand
AATTAAAACTATTTATGATATTGCATTGAAACTAAAATACCCAAGGACTTTTGTAGGTGTGGCATGGAAAAGAGCTAGAAAAACATTTTATTCAACTAATGACAAACTTGAATTTAGTAAGCATAACATTCTAAAATTACCTTATGATGAAAGGTTTTTAGATATTCCTAGAATTTTAAGCTTTTTTAACATAAATGTTGTTTTTCAGTAATATTAATGTCAAGAGTTTAGTAATCAAAAATTCTCCTAAAGATCTTCCAGGCTGCATATATGAAATTCTTTGCAAAAAGTGTGATAAAGTCTATTACGGACAGACCGGCAAATCTCTTTCACAGCGTCTCAAGCAACATCAATATTCTGTGAGAACTGGGCAAATATCGAATGCATTATTCGTACATATGAGAGATTTAGACCATCCTATTAACTGGAGTCAAGCAAGAGCCTTAGTCCCAGTTAAAAGGAATATCATTGAATCTTGTTTTATCAAGTCAAATAATAGAAATGATCTAAATTTAAGTCTTGGTTTATTTAAACTTGATGCTTTCATAATGAAAAAAGTTGTAGATAAATATAAGCAACAAAATTAATATATTCAGTTTTTACATGTTTTGGACTAAAGATACTTTGTAATTTCGGGTAGGGTCAGATTCTGTTTAAGTTTGTGACCGTGTGATATCCGATAATCCTGGATTATCCCTTTTAATTTTTACCCTTTTGATAATTAACCATCTGTTATTCCTGATCTTGCTTGTATCTGAGACCTTCCTCCCCAATTGTACTTTAGTAGCTCCTTGACGATGTCTGAGTAAAGACGAAAGCGCTTGGATTTCTGACTATCATTTTCCCGTGGTATTCGCTTATTTATGAAGTCACGTGCTTCTACTGTGATTTTTTAAGCGTATATATATGTATATATATAATATATATTATATATATATATATATATAATATATATATATTATATATACAAATAAAGGTTTTTTGCCACAAAGGAAAAAATGAAAAAGCGAGATAGCCGAGTACTTTCGGCCCTATTCAGACCCTTTACTGAGGCAAACTGATTTTACAAAGAACAACAAGTCAAAAGAAGGCTTAATATACAAACTGACACTACCAGATTAGCCATAAGGGCGATTTTCACTCTACAGAAAGGAGGAGTCGCCAGAGGCTAGCCACACCTTGAAGGATACCCACAGTAAACAAGTGATTCTTCCAGGAAACTGCATTTTGAAAAAAAAACCCGGAAGCATATACAATTTAATATCATGAATTTTTACACAAAATTTTCCCAACAAAGATTATTATTAATGAAAGGACGAAAGAAAATATAAATATATATATATATATATATATATATATATATATATATATATATAATATATATATATATATCGAGCAAGAGAAAGAGGGAGACAGAATATCGAACCAGAGAGAGAGAGAGACAGAGAGACAGAGACAGAGAGACAAAGACAGAGAGAGAGAGGGAAAAGAGAGGAAGAGAGAGAGAGACGAGAGAGAGAGAGAGAGATTGAGAGAGAGAGAAGAGGGAAAGAATAACTATATACATGTGGGACTAATTTATTAGTTGTTCATTTATTTTGAGGTCCTTCATAAACATCTTACAAATATATGGGTCCAAATGGTACATTCCCAGACTAAGATTTAGGTTGTTCTCTCTCCCTCTTTCTCTTGCTCGATATATATATATATATATATATATATATATATATATATATATATATATATATATATATATATATATATATATATATATATATATATATATTTATATTTTCTTTCGTCCTTTCATTAATAATAATCTTTGTTGGGAACAATTTTGTGTAAAAATTCATGATATTAAATTGTATATGCTCCCGGTTTTTTTTTTTCAAAATGTACTGTTTTCTGGAAGAATCACTTGTTTACTCTGGGTATCCTTCAAGGTGTGGCTAGCCTCTGTAGAGTGAAAATCGCCCTTATGGTAATCTGGTAGGGTCAGTTTGTATATTAAGCCTTCTTTTGACTTGTTGTTCTTTGTAAAATCAGTTTGCCTCAGTAAAGGGTCCGAACAGGACCGAAAGTACTCGGCTATCTCGCTTTTTTCATTTTTTCCTTCGTGGCAAAAAATCTTTATTTATACATAGCATCACGTTTTATATACTTCATGATCAAGTTATTCATATATATATATAGATTCACATCAACCGTGCATGTGATGTCTAGGTCAGTCCCTTACGACGCTCCTGATTGGCTGTTGATAAGCCAATCACAGGGCTGGAAACTCATTCTTTCTGGAGAGTTCGCATACGTGGGGTGTATGTTCCATCTCTCCTGAGGGATACTGGTGAAAGATATATCCCTCAGGAGAGGTGGCCCATACATCCTACCTATGTGAACTCTCGAGAGAGACTGAGAGTTTCCAGCCCTGTGATTGTCTCATCAACAGCCAATCGGGAGCGTCGTAAGGGACTGGCCTAGACATCACATGCACGGTTGATGTGAATCTACTGTAGTGGAGTTAACTTCCATCCATGGTTTTCTTCTCTGGAGTTTTACAATTTTCTCAGCCATTAATTTTAGTGACACTTATATTGTTCCTTTCATATATGAAAGATAATCATCTTGATTGACAGAGCGCGCAAGGGTTAAAAACTGATTATTTACAATAATATAAACATATTACTTATTTTTCCTTCACATTTACCTCCCTACTTAAATCTGTAAATCAACTTCGGAGTATAACACCCTTGCCATAATGAACGTTGCTGCAGTGTAGAATGTTTCACAAATTTAGGAACATAAATCATCCTGCCTCTTGAATACTTCATGGCTTGTCTCTCTTGACGATGAAAGAAATTTTTTATCTCAGAGTTGAAAGAGGTTTTACATCAATAATGGTCAGAGCTGCAAAGACCTTTCATTTTAACATGGTCTTTTAGCTTTATGCATTCTCGCATTTTTTTGGGATAAATTATATATTTCTTCACCATGAGATAAAGCGAATAGAATTTCCAAGGAAATGACATTTTTCAAAAATATCTGACGGGAGATTAAATAAAATAAAACTTATACACCAAAGAAAACCTCATATTTACTTTGGATGACAGATGAATTTTGGAAATTTTAATCGAATTCCTCATAGATAACTAAACAGGAATTTTGAATATCTTGAGCTGCATGCTTATTTTTAGCAAAATCCTCAAAATATCGAATTCTTGATTATACTTCATCTCTTACAATTTTCATTTTTTTATCATCTACACTATTCTCTTTTCTCTTTACATCTTTTTCTCAACATCTTCAAGCCCTCTTGTGCGTTGTAGCTTCAATAAGATATGTTTCTTGTACTTCACTTTGCCCGTTTCACCTTTCCTTGAAATCTTTAAAGTTCACTATTTTCTTTCTAGTTTCTATTCTTTCTCACAATGTTTCTTGGAGCAGTTCCAGTTTCTCCATCGTCATCACAAATCTTCAATTCCAGTATTTTATCTTTTTTATTAATTTTAAGATCTCTTGTTGTTTATTTTCCAATTCTCTTTCAATTTTTTTTTATCAAAATATTTATATCTTTTATCTTAGCATCTTATTCTCTAACTCATAAATTTCTATTTAACACTATTCATTCCACTTTGTACTAGCTTGCTCGTTTATCAGTTCCTTAGATTTTACATTATAATTCATATGCTCGTACATTTATTTCCTTCATATCTGTATACGCCTCCGCTGATTCTTTTCCCACTTCTACAATTTTTTAAGAGAATCGTATTTCTGCCTTTCTTGAAATTTATCTTACCTCTTACATGTAATATACCATATAGTGCAATATAACCACAATATTTTTTTTTCTCTGAATGAACTTTTTCATTACTTTCTTGCAGCAATATTTGCATTCAAGTTATGACTTAGTTTTTCTAAACAAAAGTCAACTCTATGTCTTGGTCTCCTTCATTATGTCTTCCACGAACCCTTAAAATGTATCCCATAAAAGATATTCAGTCCTGGCTTCTCCGCTCACAACCATTAGCAAAACCTTCCTGGCGGTATAAAGGGGCGAGATTTTCATTTTCTGAAAGCACATATCACGCTAAAATTTTATCTTTCTGGAAAACTTTTAACTTCTTGCAGAATAAACTATTCTACAGGATTCCAATGGCAAGAACATTGGTCTTTACGCTTGTATTCTAAAAAGTTTATTTTCTCCTTTTAATCCCACAATATCTCTAATAGAAATTGGTAAAAATATTTGTTCAACAGTATTTATAGTCCTGATTTATCAATGACCTTATTCCCATTATTTGTTGCACAGCTCACTTTGGTGCTCTCTTCCTAATTCACAATTCCTCCTCCTCCACCTCCTCCTCCTCCTCCTCCTCCTCCTCCTCCTCCTCCTTCCTCCTTCTTCTTCTTCTTCTTCTTCTTCTTCTTCTTCTTCTTGAGTCCTAAACGGGGCTCAATGATTGCAATGAACTTCCTCAGTTGTTACTTTTATGAATGGCTCCTTTCATAACTGGTTTTGACAAATGTTTCACGAACGGATGTCCTGACTGACCCTATCCTTCCTCCTCTATCCGCCTTGGGACAAACAGTGGCTTGGGTTGGCATGCCCCTCCCGTGGCTAAATTCTGAGCCTGAACACTACCATAAGATCGATGAAGAGAAGTGCCGTGATGGAAATCTGAAAACATCTCTGAAGAGAGAGTTCAAGAGGGCGTGACACCAACAGAATCTGGAACGGATATTTATGATTAATTTCTCTAATTACTCTTATTCGTCCACTTTACACCACATTTACATTAAACGAAATAGCCGTGGCTTTCTGTTACTTATCGTTCGTTTTATCGTTTACGTTCTGTGTCCTAAATTTCTCACGAAATTATTGATTTTCTAAAATAATGTTATATAGTTTAATTTAATATTGTCAGGAAATCATTACTTGGAATCACCCTTTAGACAAACAAGGATGCGACTTGTATTTATTATCACCTCTGGACTAATAAAAAAAAAAAATACGATCTTTTCTGCTGATGAGTTTTCGTTCAGTGCCAAGTGACTCATTGGTCAGTCTCGAAAGGAAACATTCCTGCAAAGTGCAAAATCACTCAGGAAGCTATAAAACAGACGTACGCGTTCTCTAAAGTGCTTTCTGATTTCTATCTAAAAACTCTCTTCTAAACCCTTTTCATCCTTCGTCTGTTTTTCAGGTCTTAAGGCAATCGAACTCTTTCCCTTTTATTTTTGCCTTTTTTCTTTTATTCGTTGTTTTCAGGCAATTCTTCTTTGGAAAGAGCAATCTGTTTCCTTGCTTCACTGAATCACTGTATTCTACATAGGTTATGAACTCCAATTTCATAAACTAGTATTCAAATAAAAGCTTCATATTAGCGTACGCCGGAGTCTTTATGTAGACTTCTTAAGTGTTTTTTTATAGATTTTTATAAGCTTAAAATTACCACCTTCCAACAAAAAGAATCGTACAAGTTACAAGAATATGATACACACACTCACACACACATAAATGTGTGTGTGTATATATATATATATAGATATATATATATATATATATATATATATATATATATATATATATATATATATATTTATATATATGTATGTATATAATATATATATATATATATATATATATGTATATATATATATATATATATATATATATATATATATATGTATGTGTATATATATATATATATATTTATATATATATATATATATATATATATATATATATATATATATATATATATATATAGATATATGTATATATATATATATATATATATATATATATATATATATATATATATATGTATATATATATGTATATATATATGTATATATATATATATATATATATATATATATATATATATATATATATATATATACAGTGTTTCCCAAATAATTTAGTTATGTATACTTAAGCCTTTCAATAAACTTAAAAAATATAAATAAAATATTTGAGTACTTTCTTAAGCACCCAAATATCTTAATACTGCTATCATTACTATGAAAGAATACTACTCTTACCAGTCTAAAAACAGCAGAAGAAGACTTAGAAGGAGGGACACGTCTTCTTTTATTTTCATTCCTTCAGAAAATGTTTCTCTTTTTGAACTGTGTGTATTTCAGAATAATTTTTTTTAACCAATGTGGTTATGTCAAATTTAGTATTTCGAATGGAACCTAAAAGCTAATAATATTTGCTGTAAATATTGAATTTATTAAACATCCTCCTTACATACATTTTATATTATTAAATAACATCATTTTTGACGTGACGGTTACAAAATATAATGTGCTTTGAGTGAATCACAAATGACACTCCAGCTTCTACTTTTCGTAAAATAACTAACAAATCCTTCCTTGACCTAGAGCAAGCCTATTATGCATCAAAAGCGTTGCACACTCTGTGATGGTAGTGAATGATTTAATGCGACATGCATAATCTTCATGCGCCTTTAACAAACACCCGGCACCCTGCTCTCAAAAGCTTTCTTTTAGGGAACACGTACAGAGAAAGGCGTCAATTTTAGCTGGGGTGGAGTCATAACAATTATTCGTAAAGGCTCTGCTGGCCCTATTAGTTCTTTTTTTATTTTTTTTAATCTGGTCATATATTTACTTTCAAACTGTAAGCATCACAAGATGGAGTTTAGGGATTGAAACAAATATTTATTATGAAAGTGTCGGTTTCATAGTTTGGACTATGTAGTAATTTGATATAATATGACATAATTGATTATATATAAGCTCATTTCATAAATAAGGTTTAGGGATCAGTGACTGAGTATCCTATGACCGGATCAGCGTTATGGATAATTTTCTTTATTATATCTGATGTTTTGATTATATATTTTATCAGACGCTCTGTTTGGTTACCCTTAGCAGTTAACTATTAACTAAGCATGCATATTTGAGTGCCATATCTCAGTAAATGTGTTATTTCCAAATTGCACGGCTATTTACACAAAATTACGTGAACTGATATAAGTCGTATAACAAGCGTACAGGTAAGAGTAACGTTATTAGGTAGATTTTAAGCCAAATAAAAATAATGTTTACATTTATTAAAAATTATGCTGATTCCAAGGTACATAAGAATACGTTATGCTGGAGTCGAGCATAGATTCTTACATAAAAGATAAATGGTGGAGTTTTCCCTGGAAATCTTGGAGTTCCTCTAGTGCTTATTATACCGAACTTCTCTACGACAAATGTGAATAGTATCTGAATGATTAACATAAGAATAATCTCTTAGGGAAATATGATTTGATTGTCTCTTTGCAATTAATGATAAACGGCAGTATGTGGGGGAAGCTTATTGCCTGAGAAGTAAGTAAACAACATTTATATCCCTCTTCGAGTTGCGTTCATAATATTTGAGTCTATGCTTTCTAAACCTGAGATGAGTGAAGAAACTGAAGGAAAAGGGAACCAGACTCTGGTTTCCATTGTATTTTGTTCTTTCATACAGGATTAGATTCTATGTAAAAGCAAAAATATGATAAGAAATATCAAAACAAAGAATCTCTTCGGATTAAGTGTATTAAAACGCAGAGGAATTTGACATTATGACATATCTATTCCGACGTTTCGCAATATATTGTTGCATCCTCAATGAATTCACAATAGGTATAAAAATATATTTTTTTTTACTTTTAAAAGATTATAAAAATAAAAGTAGTAGGAAACCATACTTAAAACATACAATATGTCACGTTAAAACAATTAAAAAAAAACGTATATTAAAACTGAGCATTAATCTACACATAAGCAAGGTTTTAATTAAAATCAAAATAAATAAATAACTAAAATCGAGAGGAGCTGAACTGCGAGAGTGAAGTCTATGGTAAAACTAAAAGCAGAAACGTAAAGTAAATAATAACAGGCGCTGAGAACAACAACAAAGTCAAGGTAAAAAGTTGAACAGCTGTGGATTGGGTATTTAAAACAGGAACAAGTTGATTTATTTTCAAATTCTCTCAAATAAATAAGTCTTTAGAGTTGTTCACCTGTCTATTTAAAGAAAAATATTTGTAGTCGACTCGAGTTTTGCATTGTAAAGAATGATTTCTCATAAGAGATGCCTCTCGGTGGATAGGCGGCATCCCGTTCTGTGACTATTTCCCTTATCATATCTGGGACAAGTATACTTATATACCACATTAGACGTTTTAATCAGCAGAGTCGGTCTTTTACTCTGAAAAGGGAGCCAATTGTAAGGCGGTTTTTCGGAATCAAATTTACATCAAGGAAGTTGTCGGAGAAGATACAGAGAAATTTTCTTTTAATATCTATCTCCAAAATTCTAAACCTAATAATTGTCAGTTTTTTCTACCCCTTAAGAGTATTTTTTAGAGATTAAAAATATCTTCCATTCGGGGCCAATCTCAGCCGTTTACAAAATGAGTTAGCATGTTTATCACAAAGTGCTTTCCTGAAACTCAGAACTCAATTGAGAATCGGAATTCGCCTGTCCAACCCAGATGCATCTAATGTAAAAAAAATCATTTTTTAAAATGTAAAATTCAAATGGAATACAAAGATTTTACTATTGTTAGTGAAGTGAACAACCCCAAAGACCTATTTATTTTAGAAACTTTGAAAAATAAAACGACTTGTTCCTCTTAAATACCCAGTCATCAGCTATCCAACAATTTTTATCTTGACTTTGTTGTTCTTAACGTTTATTTTTCTCTAGACTTCGCTCTGGCAGGTTAGCTTCTCTCTTCTTTTATTTATTAAATTATTTTTAGGTAAAGCCTTCTCAATAAACCTTACTAAAGTGTAGATCAATGTTCAATTTTATAAGATTTTTTATGTAACTTGTATTTTAACGAAACTTATTGTGTGTTTTAAGTATGGTTTCCTGTTAAGTTAACTTATAGATAACTATTGCATTTAATTTTTAAACATTCTTTAAAGTTTTAGAAAATTATCTAATTCATATCTATTGTAGAATTCCTGCCCTCATCTACTTATCTTAATTCTGCCAAGTGGCCCTCTGCTGATTTTGGATATATATAAAAAAAAATTTAAAAATAAATGCAATAGTTATCTATAAGTCAACTTAACAGGAAACCATACTTAAAACACACAATAAGTTACGTTAAAATACAAGTTACATAAAAAATCTTATAAAACTGAACATTGATCAACACTTTAGTAAGGTTTATTGAGAAGGCTTTACCTAAAAAAAATTAAATAAATAAAAGAAAAGAGAAGCTAACCTGCCAGAGCGAAGTCTAGAGAAAAATAAACGTTAAGAACAACAAAGTCAAGATAAAAATTCTTGGTATATATATATATATATATATATAATATATATATAATATATTATATATATATATATATATATATATAATATATATATATATATATATTTATAGTATATATATATATATATATATCATATATATGTATATTAATATATATATATGATATCATATATATATATATATAATATATATATATATATATATATGTGTATATAAATATATATATATATATATATATATAGTATATATATATATATATATATATATATATATATAATATATATATATATTTATATTACACACATATATATATATATATATATATTGATATATATATATATATATATATATATATATATATATATATATATATATATATATATATATATATATATATATATATATATATATATATATATATATATATTGATATATATATATATATATATATATATATATATATATATATATATATATGATATATATATATATATTGATATATATATATATATATATATATATATATATAGATATATATATATATATATATAATATATATACTATATATACATATATGTATATATATGTATATATATATATATATATATATATATATATATATATATATATATATATATATATATGTATATATATATGTTGTTCTTAACGTTTAGTTTTCTCTAGACTTCGCTCTGGCAGGTTAGCTTCTCTCTTCTTTTATTTATTTAATTTTTTTAGGTGAAGCCTTCTCAATAAACCTTAGTAAAGTGTTGATCAATGTTCAGTTTTATAAGATTTTTTATGTAACTTGTATTTTAACGTAACTTATTGTGTGTTTTAAGTATGGTTTCCTGTTAAGTTGACTTATAGATATATATATATATATATATATATTATATATAATATATATTATATAATATATATATATATATATAAATATAAATATATATATATATATATATATATATATAATATATATATATATATACAGAATGGACGGATGGTCGCAATCAGCAGACTTTAGATATTGTTATAAGGAGCTCGTGGAAGACATCTCAGGCATTTGGATGGTTTCATTGCTTACGTACCAAGGCATAGCCTCACTAACAAAGCTATGTAATTTATACAAAAAAAGTCCCAATTATGCCCTTATATTTGAGTATTCCTTATATTCATGATGTGTCATTTATTACCGGAATTACCTCAGTATTGGCCTGCCATTAAAAGCTACCCCATTCCCACTAATTCACTTACCATAGGTTCCATTTTTTATATATAAGTAAACATTGAACCTTTTGATGACATCGAACGTTGTATATATATTTTCTTGCCCCTGATGGGTTTAGGGAAATATGTAAATTGCTCTCATAGGTTAATAAAAGTCCGCATTGGTTGGCACAGAGGTGTTAGCTATCGGACTTGGGTCCAGCTGTCGTATAGATATATTATATATATATATATATATATATATATATATATATATATATATATATATATATTATATATATATACCATATATATATAAATACATACATATATATATATATATATATATATATATATATTATATATATATATATATATATACATACGTATATATATAAATATATATATCATATATATATATATATATATATATATATATATATATATATATATCTATATATGTGTGTGTGTGTGTGTGTTTGTATATATATATATATATATATATATATATATATATATATATATATATATATATATATATATTATATATATATATATACACAGAAGGACGGATGGTCGCAATCAGCAGACTAGATATTGTTATAAGGAGCTCGTGGAAGACAATCCAGGCATTTGGATGGTTTCATTGCTTACGTACCAAGGCATAGCCTCATTATCAAAGCTATGTAATTTATATAAAAAAAAGTCCCAAATATGCCCTTTTATTCGGGTATTCCTTATATTCGTAATGTGTCATTTAGTACCGGAATTAACTCAGTATTGTCCTGCCATAAAAAGCTACCTCATTCCCAGTAATTCACTTACCATAAGTTCCATTTTTTTAATATAAGGAAAGATTGAACCTTTTGATGACATCGAACGCGGTGTATATATTTTCTTGCCCCCGATGGGGTTAGGGAAAATATGTCAGTTGCTCTCGTAGGTTAATAAAATTCCGCATTGGTTGTCACAGAGGTGTTAGCTATTGGACTTGGGTCCAGCTGTCGAATCCAGAGTTGTCCAGTATATGACAGCATGCTAAAAATTTTAAAATATATTGAATACAAGATATTTAAATTTCTATCGAGGGTTCGTTTTCCTCAGCAGCTGGCAATCCTGGAGTCTCTTTGCATAAAACTGGTATTCCCGAAGTCAAATAACCAAACAGCTTCCACTCCTCTTTTCATAGCATGAGTTTACCCTGAATTTTTAACTTTTCTCCTTGTAGATCTTATTATTTATTTTCACATGGATGGTATTACTTTTCTCTTTGCATTTTAAACATATTATTTTGTATTTTTTTAGCATACTCTTTTAGTCCGAGTATTTTATGATGTTTTAATGTATTTATGTATACTTTACAGCTCTTATAATGTTAGGCCTTCAAACGTAAGCATTAAAGCCATGGAAATGGCCGAGGTGACTACCTCGAGTTCCTTATGGCTACACACTCACGTATATATACATATATATATATATAGATAATCCTATATATATATATATATATTATATATAGTATAAATATATATATGATATATATATATATATTATATATATATATATGTGTGTGTGTGTGTGTGTGTGTGTATACACACACACACACACACACATATATATATATATATATGTGTCTGTGTGTGTGTGTGAGTGGGGTGTGTGTGTGTGTATCATACATATCCACAGGTAAAAGATAAGATGCGGAGTGTTAATCCTGACCGGTTTCGACTTTATTTCCAAGCAATTGACGAAGGACTGATACATATTATTAGAAGTCACAAATATATACTACAGAGACAGTACTGACGAACATACACACAACCGTTTGAGACTGCAGATCCACCCACAGGAGGTGTCAACTTGGGAGTGGCTTTCAAAAATCATTTGGCTAAAATTTACAATAAATTCTCAAGGGACACTACCGATAAACATAGGAGACAAGAAGTCCACATCTGACAGGTGTCAAGGAGGCGGGGTTAGAGATCTCATTACTACTACTGCTACCTTATTTTGTTTACAAATATAATAATCTTACTCCCATGCTTCTCTACTGCCTACCTTAAAATTTAAATAGTTTAAAAAATTCTTTTGATATTAAAGGATCAAGTTTATACATTCCTTGACTGATGTTCATATAATTGTTGTTACTCTTTTTTATAAAGCTAGATTCAATTATATTCCTTATTAGAACACAATCTTTTTTGGCCCTTCCCAGTTAATAGCATGTTTGTTCTCACTAACATGTAACAAAATACCACTATTTCCCTGTGCATATCTCACACATTTTTTGTTGTTCTATACTCTTTTCCAGTACTTTACCCGTTTGACCAATGTAAAAGTTGTCACAAGACTTACATGGAATTTTATATACACATCCCTTAGTATTGTCGGGGGAGTTCTTGATAAGTACCTGTTTCACTGTTTTATTGTTTTTCAAAGCGACATTAACACCAAAATTCTTCAGGAGATGGGGGAAATCTTTCACATGGAGAACCAAACTTCTTGGACATTTATAAAAGAGAAGACAAAATTAATAGAGTTTTGAGAAAATTAAAAAATGAAGGTATTTTAGATGTAACAACATATCATAAACTATTTGTGACATGCTCTTCTTTTAGTATTTTATATGGAGTCCCTAAGATACATAAGGAAGGAGTTCCTATTAGATTATGGCAGCCTATAACAGCCCTTCTTATACAATATCAAAGTACCTTGTCTCATTACTCGATGAACTTGCTTACAGCGAATTCTCATTTAAAAATGGATATGAGTTCCAGAAAGAAATAGTTTTGCAAGATGGTGGTCTACACATGGCAGGCTTCGATGTAGAATATCTCTTTACAAATGTGCCTCTAAATGAAACCATCAACATTATTTTTACCCAGGATTTTTTATGACTATCATGGTGTTTTTAATGGTTTTAACAGAAAACGTTTTAAGACTTTTCTTGATCTTGTTGTGCAAGACTATGTTTGTGTTTAATGGTCAACTCTTTTTGCAGGTCGATGGAGTTGCCATGGGCTCCCCATTAGGGCCTGTGTTCGCCAATATTTTTATGTGTTTTTTGGAAGATAATTTTTTAAATAGTTTTCCAGATATATGTAAACCTGTCTATTATAGACGATATGTTGATTACACATTTCTATTATTCAAGTAATCATGACAAGTGAGATGTTTCTGAATTATATCAATAGTCAACATAAAAATATAAAGTTCAACATGGAAAAATAAAACAACAATTGTTTACCTTTTCTAGATATCAATGTAAGCAGAGACAATGGTGATTTTACTACATCTGTGTATCGGAAAAGAAACATACATAGGACTTGCTAACAACTTCTGTAGTTCATGCTTTAAGAATTTCAAACTACTCTCCATATGCACTTTAGTTTATAGGAATCTTCGGTATTCTTCGAGTTGGTCTTGTTTCATAACAAGATTTTGTTTTCTTTTTAATCAATTTGTTCTCACAGAATTCTTCCCCTAACCCTAAAATTTGGTTTTCAAAGTCATTAACAGGCTGTTGTCACAACACTTCTCTAATCCCACGCCCACCCCCATTATATGTACCCCATATATATATATATATATATATATATATATATATATATATATATATATATATTTGCCACATTCCCGTTTATTTCGAACAGCAAGTATTCAGCCAAGCTTAAACAAATAATTGAACAAGAATTTGGATGCCTTAGATTCAACTGATTCCAACCAATTCACTCAAGATGGCGCATTCTTTAACTACAAGGACACACTGTAGACCTCCATGAGATCCAACATTATCTAAAAATTCAGGTGTCCGGGATGTCCCAGTAATTATATTGTATCTTGCCGCAGGTTACTGCAAATGAGATATTGTAGCGATATGGGATACAGTTTTAGAATGGGCCAGAAACTTAGTAAACCAGAATTTTCTTATATAAAATCCATGCTTCTATATGTAAAATCGATGTTAATGAAAAGTATTTCTCCATTATTTGGTGGTGCAAGCCATAGTGGTTACTTAACTACCCTTTAGTCCTTATACATCAAACGGCTTCTTCCTTCTTTGAACCCAAACGCTCCCGCTGCTCCTCTTTATCTAGCATAACTGAAATCGTAGGTTGGTGTAAAGTCATGGTCATTCATTCTTCTCCTTTCAGTGGTTTGGTGAGAACTGGGTCTTTTATTGCTGTAATCTTTATAAGTTATATTAATTGTTGTAAATATTTTCTACTCTTAACTTTATTTTCAAAATAGTTTTTTTTTAATTTTAACAATTCTTATGTTATTTTTACAGAGTGAAGATGCACAGAGAACGTGTGCGAAACGTATCATGTGAATACAATTTGGCTATTTAATGTGTTTTGTGGACCTTGCTGTATGCTTTTATATATCTTCACCTGGATCCGTGTGGTATATATATATATATATAATATATATATATATATATATATATATAATATATATATATATATATATATATATTATATAAATATACACACACACGCACACACACGCGCACACACACACACACACACACACACACACACACACATATATATATATATATATATATATATATAATATATATATATATATATATACACACGGATCCCAGGTGAAGATATATAAAAGCATATATATATATATATATATATATATATATATATATATATATATATAGATATATATATATATATATATATGCAGATGTTGTAATTTCATCTTGTTTCACCTCTCTAGGAACTTTAATAGATCTGTTTCCTGGATATTTCACTGGCAACTCTCCTTACGCGGAAGGATATACGTATATACATTAGTATTTCAACGCGGTGAAAAGAGACATATGATTTGACTATATGTCTTTTCTTGAAGCGTTCTGATATTTTTTGAGATCCAGTCAGTTTATTTTTTAGACCCAAAAATCATTCATTCACATCTACTGTCGCACAGTAAAAACAAAAGAAATCAGAAGACATATTTTTTTCCTTTAACACTTACAAGGGATCCTGTAGAGTATTGATGCTATTTGGCAAAAGGAAAATATATAGGCAATAAGACGGATTGCACTTAAACTTACAAGTTCCGAAAGGAACTTAATTTTTTCTTATAAGATATTTTATGAGGTTTGATGAAAACTTGAGGATCAGAAAAGGTAAACAATGCTACCTTTTAGAACCAAATATGTTTAATATTGTTTATTTAAGAATACAAAGATTAATGATTTCTCAGCTATATTTCTTTTACCGCATTTTCTTGAAATCGGAGAAGTGCAAGAACCCCCTTTTCATTATTACTTACTCTTTTCTTTATTACACAATTGTCGTTTTTTTATTTCTTTTACTCTTTTCTTAATAATCTCCTCGTTTTCCTTGCGGGATCGTCATCTCTCCAGCTATAAATTTTTTACCTGTTGTTTTTTATCTTGCGTTTTTATTATAAAAATTATCCTTGTTGAACTCATATATTTTTTTATGCAAAACCTTATTTAATACCCTGTTTCTTTCATCCTCTAACATTTTTAGTGGCGTTCTGTAATTCAATTTCTCCCTTCACTTTTATTTTTTGTCTGCTCTTTTTTACATTTTACACCTTCCCTTTACATTTTGGGGCTAATCTTTTTATTCTTTTTATTTCTCCTTTGATTCGATTTTTCATTCCTTTATGGACTTTTTACCGCTGTTTTCATTCTAGTGTAAACTCACACCCATTTGCGTTCTACTTATTAGGAACTCTCACTGTTTTCTTCGTTTTAAATTTTCATTCTACTATCCGTTCCAATGACTATTTTTTCGAAAAAGCCCTATCTTAATAAAAAAAAAAACTTAGTTGTATATATTGTTTATTACGGGAGAAAATGTTTTTATATCTGCTGGATAATTTATTTGTATTGAAGTTCTTATCTTTTTCTTCTTCTTCTTATTCTTTTTACTCAACTAAGCAGAGTGGTGCTTTGATACATTCGTATTCAACAAGAGCTAAGCGAAGGCAAAGGCAGTAACAGTGTTCTTAGTTAAGCATATCAACAATACACTATCGATATTTTTCAAGGAAATTAAAATTTTCCTTTTGTTCAGTATGGCACTAGATTTTGGAGGACTGCTTATTCGAAGATTAATTGCAGCCCATGTAAGCTTAGTCTGTGTTACCTGAACACTAATTCATTTTATTCAAGGAAACGTCAAAATTAATTTTCTTCCCTACATTCAGCTTGTCACCCATCGCTGAAGTTACGAACGTTTTTGTATGAGGTTTCAACAAATGTATTGATTCTTAAATTCACATTTGGAAAGTTATTATAGATGTTCTAATATTTCCTTTTATATTCAGTATCATGCTCTTATCTGTCAAATTAATTATTTGAAATAGATAGCAATTTAACTTTTTTTTAAATAATACAAATACTTTTAAACCTTTTATTGCGGAAAATTATTAGTCCATGGACTGGATGTGGCCAGTCTCTGGTTAGTTGATTAGATAATAATTTTCCCTACAAAGGGGATAAACAGATCATTATGCTCCTATTCTGCTCAGTGAAGTGCTTTGTCAATACATTCACTTGTCGCAGCCATAACATATTCCCCGTGAAAGGGACGCGTTGTCAGGACAAGTCACCTCTTGTATTCTATCCATTGCTAAAGGGTGCTTGCAGCGTCCTTTTGGGCCCCAGATGCAGTCAATTTTTTGCAACATACATGCTGTCCTGCTGTCCAACCTCTCTAACTACTATTACTTATTAGTCCAGCTGTGGGATTTACTCCCAATTCCAACTTTAATTCCTAGAACATCATCTCCATCATTTTCCGGAACTATCCTCCCGTCCAACCACTACTACACACTCTTTTTACTCTTGTAAGCTCTGAATGGATAAAAGTGCCCAGTATTTCCTTTGCAAAAATCACTTGCAAACGAATAAAGAAGACGCATTCTTTCTCTGAAATATTTGCTAATTTTTATCATTTAAAAAGAAAATTATGAATCATGTTTCTGTTGAGTATTTTCGAAGA
>NC_061100.1:96695503-96730503 GCF_015104395.2 Macrobrachium nipponense | reverse complement strand
TAACTAAAAAGACAGGTGTCAATGTTTAATCCACAGCTTCTGTGGTCACTCAGAAGACTAGTGACCCTCCCAATGCCCTTTAAGTCCAAGTTCAGCCCCAATAGGAAGAGGGGTAAGAAGGGGGTGGCAAGGGGTGACAAGTAAAAATAATAAAAATAAAAAACAACAGATATTATTGTCTATTTCTTAGTTTTCGAGATTGTTAAAATGAATAGTGACACTCGTGATGACCCTTAAGTCCAAGTTAAGCCCTGTTAGGAAAAGGGGCCAAGAACTGGGTGGGAAGTGGATTGACATGTAAAAATATTAAAAAACGACAGATATTGGTGTCTATCCTTAATTTTCGAGGTTGCTGAGATAAATAGTGATACTCCTGATGCAACTGAAGTCCAAGCTCAGCTCCAATAGGAAGCGGGGTGAGAAACAACTATCTTAACAAAAATGAGAGAGAGAGAGAGAGAGAGAGAGAGAGAGAGAGAGAGAAGAGAGAGTTAATCGGTTGTAATCAGGGATTTAATATAAAGGGATTGGTAAATAATAATACTAACCAAATGGTTTCTTATGTCGTTGTTTCCACCTATATGCATTACTTATCATAGAAAGGTTAAAATTCAATCTCTGTCTCTATCCTGTGTATTTTTACGTCTCTGTGTATATCTCCCTTTGAAACCTTTCTTTGACAAAGGCTCTCATTTTTCGTTTTCTTTTACACGTTGTTCGAAAATATCATGGTTATTTTGGAAGGAGCGTGACTTCAAAGTACAAAAATATCTCTGTTCTTCCAAAAATACCCTTTATCTCCCGGCGTCTACTTTTATTCCTATTACGTACATGACCATGAGAAGGTTAGGATTTTTTTGTTTGCCTGAGAGGGAAGAAAAATATATTTTTGCGTAAACAAAGAAACTTATGATTAGGACTCTGTCAATGTAAATATTGTCCACAGTGTATACAATTTTGTATTTATATTTTTGGTTTACATTTAGTGTTAGAGGACGACGAATTCTTTTTGTGTTCACGGTTCCTTTCCTTTTTGGCGTAATTTTAAAAACAAGACAATTTTTCCTGAAGTGTTGGTTTTTCATGATTATTCTCTTTTTAAACTTTTTAAATTGTTACCAACATTGATCCCACATATTTTCCGAAAAGTTACTCTGTTTATATCAAAATGCTAAATAACGACAATTTAAAGTAATAATTTTGGCCTGCCACATTCATAAAACTTTATGGATATTGTAGTGTATGCTTTAAATTTTTCACATCATTAAACCTTCAAGTTTTATCGTTATGTTAATTTGTCTGTGAAACATAGACCAATGTATCGTTTCATTATAAATACCGCAAGCCTAACGACTACTTTGATTTAACGGGTAGTTGCATATTTTCGTATTTCTATCTTAATTTATTTCACATAACGTCAAAGGCAATGTGGTCCAAAATGGAAGTAAAATAATAAATTATATTACTTTAATGCAAAGTTTTATTTTTCGGCATTATAATATCAATTTGACTTTAAATATGCATCATAACAGTTTACCAAAGTACTTTTGCTTAAGTAAATAACATCAAAATCAGCTGTATTCATGTACACTTACAAAGTTTCCTCTAACGAAGAACAAATATACATATATATATATATATATATATATATATATATATATATATATATATATATATATATATATATATATATATATCTGTGTCGTAATCTACCCAACCTTAATAACAAACATTTTATTTTTTAAAGTTTCTTGTCCATATCTAAAGTAACATTTGTCTGTTTTAATTCAGTAATCGTCAGGAACGCCGAATACGAAATGCATCACGAAATCTGTTAGCCCACGCAATAACTCGCTCAGGCAGCCAGTAGAATTCCACGTAACTAATAAAGTGCAGTCACGCGAAATAGAAAAAAAAAAACATATAAATCTGTATCATCCATTCTCCTTTGAGAGGACTGACGTCACTCTCTCTGCTGGCAAGACGGTAAAATGAAATTCTGATAAGTATAGTTATACAAAACTTGTATTCCACTGATAAGAAAGACAACTAATTTTCATGTACCACATTCTTCATTCATCTTTATTTTATTATTTGCGGTATTTTCAACAGGTTGAAATATCTAATATGTTTATTCAAAGGAACAGTATTTCAATTGGTGGTATATATAAAGCCTTATATGAATTTAAAACATCTAAATATAACTTCACCATGAAGCATATTAACTTTGCATTTGTAATTCATATTCAAAATGGAATTTAATTTAGAATTACTGAAGTACAACGAATAATAATGAGATCCTGAATTTATACTATCAACATTTGTTAAATAAAAAAAAACACACATTTATAGTTACTGACTATGAATGTGACTTTTTGAGAATGTCATGAAACAATCATTTTGGGAATTTTTTCATTCTCCTTTGTTGCAACCGGATCAGCTTTTGAAACATAACATGTTAGCAATTACATGATCATGGAGAATAGCATTATTTATTAGGATAAAGTTCGTAAGTTCAACCGCAGCCCCTTTTGTTTACAATCTTTCAATGTGAGTGAAATAACTGCCCAATGAACATAGGTTTATATTATTGGCTTTTACGTTCATATTGGAAATTAAATTCCTTGTAACATACTTATGACACACAAACACACAAATTGAAATAACAATTTTGTTTGCTTATGTATCCTAGAATAGTGATAAGAAATATATGATGTATTTATATAAATATGTAAGTAAAGAATATATACCCATAATTTTGCAGATATTCGGTGCCTTATTATTTTTTAGATATCGAATACAAAAATTCGTAAAAGCCAATAATATAAGCCTATGTTCATTGGGCAGTTATTTCACTCACGTTGAAAGATTGTAAACAAGAGTGGCTGCGATTGAACTTACGAACTATATATATATATATATATATATATATATATATATATATATATATATATATATATATATATATAAAGTTCGTAAACTAATATATATGTAAACTTTATATATATATATATATATATAATATATATATATATATATATATATATATATATATATATATATATATATATATATATATATATATATATATAATATATATATATATATATATATATATATATATATATATATATATATATATATATATATATATATATACATATATATAATATATATATATATATATATATATAATATATATAGTATATATATATATATATATATATATATATATATATATATACATATATATATATATATATATATATATATATATATATATATATATATATATATATATAATATATATATATATATATATCTATATATATATATATTATATATATATATATATATATATATATATATATATATATATATATATATATATATATATATATATATATATATAGATATATAATAGATATTAACATTATATATATATATATATATTATATATATAATATTATATAATATATTATATATATATCTATTATATATATATATATTATATATAGAGATACAGATATTAATATATATATATATATATATATAATATATTTATTGGATATATATATGAACAGATAGATAATTATATATAATATATATATATAGAATAACTAATATTAACTATAAATCTATATATCTATTATAATGATATATAATATATAGATATTTATATATGATATATATATCCTATATATATAGATATATATATATATTATATTATTATATATATATATAAATATATAACATATATATATATATTATATATGATATATAATAATAATTATAATAGAATTAGATATATATACACCACACACACCCATCTTATTATAATATATATACAACACCACAACACACACAACATATATATATAGATATATATATATATATTAAAAAATACACAACACACAACACAAACAATATATATATATATATAATATATATATATTATAGATATATATATATAAATATCTTATATATATATATATTTATCAATATTTATATATATAAACTATATATATATTTACACACACACGACACACATTAATATAATATAGTATATAATATAATTATAGGTATAACATATTATATAACAACTATATAGAATATATATAAATAGAATATATATATCATATATATAATATATATATATATATATATATATATATATATATATATATATATATATATATATATATATATATAATATATATATATATATATTATATATATATATAATATATACTATATATATATATATATATATACATATATATCTTACAAGTGTGTGATGTGTTAGTGAATTACATATCATGTCTTCCTTGGAGACAGATTGAGCTGTAGAGGCAACCTTCTTGAATGAAGGAATCTGGTGCGTAAGCATTTTTAATGTGGAGGCTGTCCGTACTGTTGCCAGGGCAGTTTGAGGTATGTCGAGTATGTACATTCGTTTGTACGAATGTCACAGGTCTAACCGACCAAGACACTTGCGAGAGAGACACATTCCTTTTGTAATAGGAAAGAGGTCGGTTTGGTAAACGCCAGGTGTCGGGAGAAAACCATATCTTAAAAGGTATGGCACATATTTTAAATGACTTAGAAACAGTTGCCTTTGAAAAAAGAGAGAAGTGTGAAATGTATCTCTTTACTTAATATTGCTTTTGAAAGAGAGAAGTGCGAAGTGTATCTCTTTACTTAATATTAATAGATGGGCTCTATTCCATGATATTAGAGATGGGATTCTCTATCCTGACTAGTACAATGAAACAATTGACATTTTGAGTCTGAGAGTGAATACTTAGCCAGGAGAGTGAAATGATAACTTATTAGTTTTCTTTGTGGGACAGACTTGGGTTTTTATCACTATGACTTATTAATCTTTTTGTTCTATTTTATGTTCATCTGCTTTGGGTAATAAATAGTATATTTTGGTATTTATGTGAGCTTAATAGCCTAATGACATGTTTGCAGATAGAGGGTGCCACTGACAACAGGCAAGGGTTTCCAGTTTATGTAGTTTTGTCAAAAGGGTGTAAGAGTGGTGGGCAGTGGTTTAACAAGCTTTTTATATATTTTATAAGCTGTAGGTACGCTAACGAAGAGACTGGTGACTAGTTAGACATATATTGTTTGGTATGAAAAGGGTTATAATTATGTCACAGGCAACTCGAGGCTCTTTTTGCTGATTCAGTGGTTTGGTGTGGTGTTGAAAGCGTCGCCGGGTATCTCTCTGGCTCAGTTTCAGTCATTTCGTGATTCATGAAAACCAGTGTTTTAAAATGTGAAGGGAAAAAGTTTAGTTTTCGATATATTGAAGTGTTTCACGAGTGTGGTGAACAGGTTACGCATATTTGCAATGCATATAAGAATTCGGTTTCCAGTCATATGAAGATGTGAGTTTATTTTCAAGTTTTCTTTCTTATTTTCTCCTTTTTATTTATTTATTTATTTTTTTGTTTTATTCTTTTTTGTTTGTAGAGAATTTACTCGAAGGGTGTTTTGTTTTGATGTCTCTCGAAATTCGACGGACATGGTAATGATGTGAGCGAGGGTTTTTGTTGTGAGTCATGCCCTGAGAGAGAGAGAGAGAGAGACAGACAGACAGACAGACTGACAGAGAGGGAGGCGAGAGGTTGTGTGTGTGGGTCTGGTTGTCGTAGTGTTGGATCGCTTAGTAAGCGTTTTGCACCTTTTTTCCTTTTTCTATCCCTTCCCCATTTTTTTGTTGTTGCTTCCGTGGGATGATATACTGGGCGTGGGGCACGTTTGTTTTTTGTTATCCGTTATTGGGGGAAAATTTGTATAAATTTTTCTGGATTGGGTTTTGTGTGTATATAAATACATCGATGTTATTGAGATCTGGGAATCTTATAGAACAAAAGAGCTTCTGAAAAAAGAGAAAAATGGTGGATACTAAGAGTACCACAACTCTACTACATCACGTAACGAACGTGAGTGCGGGCGTGAGCCCGTTCCGGGGAATGGTAAATGGTGTGTTGTCACAACCAGTGCAAATTTTTATTGAAGGGGTGAATAATTATTTAGCTGGAAAGAATATAACGGATGATATAGAGGCATTTAGAGAGGCGAAAGCTTTGATATATTTCAATAGAGGGGATCTCTCCCACCATTGCAGGAGTTTCCAATTTGCAAAATGTTGTACCTGGACTGATTTGCAAGCATTTTTAAAAACAGCTTTTGGCTCAAAGGAACACGGAGATATGGTGAGGGACCTTCAGGGTCTTTATAAACTATGGAAGGGCTCTAATAGCCTCATAGAACATAGTTCAAATCTTTTTGACGCAGTGGCGGATTGGGTAGGAAAATTGAAAACATCTAAATGGGTTAGAGGAAGTAATGTCTCTCCTGAGAATGTTCATAAACTGATAAATTTTTCACTGCCCTTACACGATGTACCAGATAAAATAGTGAATAACTTTGATGAAAAGATTGAACTTACTTCAGACGAAGAATTACTTTATGCCCAAATTGAGAAACATTTGTCTAAATGTCCCACTGTAGATAGTACAATATTTAATGGGACAGGCCCGAGGGATAGGGTGCAAAGAGACACAGAATTTTCTCCTCCCTCTGTGTGTGAAAAAGTTGAATATAACAAATGATCGATCGATCATAGGCAACAGCAGTTGCTCTGTTTCAACTGCAATAAACCAAGGCATCCAAAGAAATTGTGTAGGGTTGAATATTGTGGAATGTGTAAGAGCACTGATCATTATTGGCAATCTTGTCCATCTCAGATACGAAGAGATGCGAGGCCTACACCTCAAGGTTCTGGTAATTATAATGTAAGAACTTCCCAGGCAGGTCAAACCAGAGGGCAAAGGGATCAGCAAAATTTTTGGAAGCCCAATCAACAAAAAGGGTACTGGTGATTGGTACATGCCATTGTGGTCTCGTGGGGGACGCCCCAGAACCCAGCCCCATAGTCTATGGAACAGTAGGGGATGTGGATATCCCGATATTTATAGACTCGGGTGCGTCTATGAATTTAATGGACTATAAATTGTATCAATCCATGTTTTCCAATTACCCTTTGCAACCCTCAATGGAGACGGTGTGTGATGTGCAAGCCCATAGATTAAATACCCTGGGTTGTGTTCAAAAACATGTTTACTCTCAGTGACAGAGTTCTAACAGAACCATTTTTGGTAATGAAAGGAATTGCGTTGGGCAACAGACTTTTGCTGGGTCATCCTGCGTGTAGAAGACACAAGATTTCGATCCATGCGGGTGTTAATGGGATAACAGTCGGGATACCTGGTGTTTTTCTGCCTTATGAGGATATGATTAGAACGGATGACTTGGAGATTATTGAAAAAGGAGGTGTGCTCGGTGATATTAATGGTGGTGATACAAGTGTTACGGAGAAAGGTAATATTAAAAACCACGTTGGTGATATAGGAAATTATTATGGAGGTTCTATCGGAGTTCACAGTGATAACAATTGTGGTGATGTTGATACTAATATTGATGTTATTTCTGATACTGATAATGCTGGGGATGATACTGAGGGTGGTAATGTGTATGGGGTGGTGGAAAGGGGAGATACTTTATCTGAAGATATTGTGTAACTACCTGGTTCAAAGACTATGGTTAAAGTCAAATTGAAGGAAGTGAGAAAACCTATGGATGTGTGTGTGTTACTGAAAATAGCAATGGTTGGAGTTATTAAACTGTAATGATACAGTTGGGAGATACCAGAAGAATACATATATATTGGATTTCCAAGATTGGAGTCGTGATACTGGTTCAGTGGCTATCGTAGAGGAGAAACCTGAGTTTTCAGAGGCAGAAATGCAATCAAGGAAATGAATATTTAGAGAACATTTAGCTAATGCAGATTATAGTTAGCATGTTGAAGCGATAAGCGAGCTCTTGGCAGAATTTGGGGATACGGTAGCCTTACAAGGTAATAAATTGGGGTTGAATAATGTGTTAGAGCATAAGGTAAATTTGGAGAGTGGCACAAAACCTATTTATATTCCTGCATATCGCATACCTTTCAAAATCAGAGAACAGGTAGAGAAAGAGGTCAATAGATGGGAGGAAGAAGGAATCATTAGACCTAGCGTGTCTCCTTACAACTTTCCCTTGTTAGTGGTGCCTAAGAAGGATGGTTCTGTCCATGTATGCGTCGATTTTAGACGTTTAAATGAAAAGACGATCCCTGACTGTTATCCAGTCGCGTGCATACCAGATCTTTTCGTTGAAATCGGGGGACATAATATTTATAGCTCAATTGATTTGGCGCAGGGGTTTTTGCAGGTCCCTCTTAGTGAAAGTAGCAAGGAATATACCGCTTTTTCAGTGCCCAAGGGACACTATGAATTTACGTGAATGCCTTTCGGTTTATCGGGCAGTCCAATGACCTTTACCAGGTTGGTAAATACAGTTTTGCACGGGTTATTAGGCAAAAATGTTTTTGTGTATATGGATGACATCCTGGTCGCAACAGACACGATTGCACAACACCTGGAAGTGCTTACGGAAGTACTTAGGAGGCTTAGATTATCGGGGTTGAAAATTAAGCTAGCCAAGTGTTCGTTCTTGAAAAGGCAAATTACATATCTAGGCCATGTCATTTCTAAGGAAGGTGTTAGAGTAAAGGACGATAAAGTCAAAGCAATAGCGAATTTTCGCACCCCCAGATCAAAGAAAGAGATAAAGTCATTCCTGGGTATCGCCAGTTTCTTTAGGAGGTTTGTGAAAGGGTTCTCTAATATAGCAGCTCCCCTAACTGATGTATTGCGGGAAGACGTTCAATTTCAATGGAAGGAACCCCAGGCAGAGAGTTTTCAAAACCGCAAGGACGCGCTAATGAGTCTCCCTGTTTTGAAGTTTCCAGATTTTAGCAAACCTTTTACATTAGTGACTGATGCAAGCCAGGAAGGTATAGGTGCTTGCCTTATGCAAAAGTTTGATGGGAAATTCCATCCCATAGCCTTTTATAGCAGGAAGTTCAGGACAAAGGGCAGCAACGAGAGATCAATGGCTACCATAGATAAAGAAGCCTTTGCAATAGTGTCGAGCTTAGTTCATTTTAAAATGTTATTGATGGGGAATAAAGTAGAAGTTCTTAGAGACCACAAGCCATTATTAGATCTTTTTAATAAACCCAATTTGTAGCCTAAAAGTGCTCGATGGTTTTTAACTATCAGAGATTTTGATGCAAAGCTCAAATATACAGAGGGTAAATTTAACGGAGTTGCTGATGCTCTCAGTAGAGGTTTTCACGACACGAAAGAATTCCAAGTTGCGCAAGTCACTAGCGAGGCTATACAGTGGGATATATCTCTCATAGAGCAAAGGCAAGATGAAGACGAGATTCTAGCAAATGCAAAAGCGTTTCTTAGAGGGGAATTAGTTAGGAAACGTTATAAGTTACCTTTTTCGGGTTTGGAGATAGAAGGTAATCTATTGGTTAGGAAAATTAGAAATAAATTGAGAACCAGTGAAAGTAAAGGAGATACGACACAGATCGTAATTCCGAAAGTCCTAATTCCAGTGGTTTTGGATATAGTTCATTGCAGGTTTGGTAGTCCACACTTGGGAATAGAAAAAAACGTATAATGAGGTTCGTACTAAATACATTTGGAAAACATGTGGAAAGACGTGGAAAATTTTGTAAGGAATTGTATGGTGTGCAACGTATGTAAGCCAGCAAGAATAACTTCATGCAAATTAGGATCGTATCCTATACCGAGTAGACTTTTTCAGAGAATAAATATGGATATCCTTGGGATTTTTTGTGAGTCTAGGTATGCGAACAAGTACTTGTTAGTGATAATAGATGAACTTACAAGGATAGTAGAAATTTCCCCACTTAGGCATAAAACGGCTGAAGAAGTAGCCATAGCGTTTTTCAATGGTACCATTTGCAAATATGGCTCACCTGAAGTTCTATTGACCGACAATGGTAGAAATTTGTGAACAAAACTTAGGAATGTTTAGCAGAAGTCATGGGGATACAGAAAGTAACAATTATTCCATACAGACCTGAGGCTAATGGGTTGTGCGAACGAGCAAACAGGAAAGTGCTCAAGGCTCTCAGGAAAACTGTAGGTGGTAATGATAAGAATTGGGACAAATGTTAATGTTGTTAGACATAGTATTAACACTATGGTTAGTGATTCCATTAAAATGCCCCCATTTGAAGCTATGTTTGGTTGTCCAGCACGAGGCACATTTGATTTGCTAACTATACCTCATCATGGGGAGGATACGATCGAGGCGCTGGTATCCACAGCGAGAGAGAGACATGCTTGTCTCAGCCGTAATCTCGAATCCACAACCAGAGATATGGTACAGAAGAGTAATAGTAAAACATCTGATCCCAAGATCAATGTCGGAGACAAGGTATTTTTAAAACTTAACGTGAAAAATGAATTAAATTACAAATTAGGCTTGAAGTTTGAAGGCCCTTCTAAAGTCATTGAAGAGAAAATTGGACACAGATTTGTAGTCTTAGAGGAAAAAACAGGTCGGTCGAGGTTAACACATATCTCGAAATTGAAAAGAATTGGTTGTGGTGATTAATATATTGTCGCGCAATTGCATTTTTTTTCTTTTTTTTCTTGCTGTCTGTTTTTTTTCCCAATTTGTTGGCAAAATGCTTTTACGTTTTTTTCCCATTTCCTTCTACTGTTTTTTTTTATTATGCACGAATCTGCGGCGTTTTGGCGTAAGATTTCGGGGTTAATATTTTACGTGGGAAGTTGTTGGAAATACGGCAAATTTTTGTTTTAGCTGAGAAACATGATGATAAACATGTGATAATTCCTCTGTGTATGATATTTGGAGGATAAGGTTTTCTGGCGTTGCAAGTCTGGCTAGACAAATCTGTAATGCGGTTCGAAGCCCCTAATGTTTCACAGGTGGATTTTTGCTATGGATGCTGTGATGTATCCGGTTGCTGATTTTTCCCTTTGGATTTGATTACTCAGAGATTTGCACTATTCTTGTAAATGTTAACTATGGCATTAGACAGAAATGTATCGTGTAAGAGGATTCTTTTCCGGTCGTTTCTGGTCGATGGGATTGTTGCAGTAGCAAATTCCCTAACGGAATAATAATATTGCATTATGTATATGTTTTTCTCTCTTGGGTGCGTTTGTAATGAGGAAGGTCGATTATTTTCTTTTTTTTATTATTACTTGATGTAAATGTCGTCCGAGAGAATTAGATAACTGTCAGTTTTTTTTTTCTTTTTTTTTTCTCATTCTATCAGATGCTGAAATATTGCTTAATCATCGCCCTGGGGTTGATGGTGCTTGCAAAGACGAAAGTATGTCTGGGTCCTGGAGTGCTTATTGAGGAAGAGCACTTAGTATGGTTGTCATCTGATAAAGTAACAATAAGTATCAAGTTCGAGAGCCTGGGTTCAGCCAGATTGGAACTCGAGGACTGGTAAACACGTTAAACGAACCTGAGACTACAAGAAATCTGTCCGCATCACTGAGATATCTTTTAGCAGAAATAAAAATAACTGTAAACAGGGTACAAGGCAAGATCGTGGAAACACTCACTTGGGTCCCAGAGACAAAGCCAGACGGGAGGAGGGACCCGTCTAGAAGACAGAAAAGGGCACTGCAGCTGTTGGTGGCCGGGAGTGTAGCTATTGCAGCCATAGCTGGGGTAGCAATAACGAGTTTGGTGAAGGTTAGGATATTAGAGGCGGAGTTCGCCGAACATGGTAAAGCTCTGAATTCTCTAAGAGGGAGAAATGAGAAATTAGAACACGGATTTAATGAGTTGAGGAAATCAAGTAACATATTACATCCGACAGTAAAATGAGTCCAGGAAGACCTAAATGTCACCATTACGTTTTTCACTATACACACTACACTGTTAAACGTTGAAAGAGAGACAAAATCTTTGTTGAATGAGATTAAAAGCCAAGTGGAAGCAGTTGTACCAGTGTCACGAGGGGAAATTTCAAGGGAAATGTTGCCGTTGGGAACTTTGGAGTCAACCTCAAAAGACGCAGCATATGAACGGGGATCAAATATTATTTTTTATGGGAGATTTACTTTATAGATACTATGGGATTTTAAAGGTACAGTTATCAGATAAGGGGTTACTTGTTGACATACCAGTCAATGATAAAAAACCGTTTCACAGCTATATATTTAGGCCATTTCCTAGTTCTTTTCAGAGGTTGTTAGTGGTTTGGACAGGGGTACATTATGTATATATTAGGTGAAGAATTCCAGTCCTTGGCAGTTGACTATGAACCAGGATGTGTGTTATTAGATATGTGTGTGAAAGTAACATATTCACTCTTCGACGTATTGACCTGTCAGGTTGCCAACTAGAATTAGCTCACGAGAATTTACCGACTCACTGTGACTTTAGAGAATTCCCTGAATCCATATCAAGTAATATCGACGGAGACAACGACATTAGTCTTCTACACCAGATGCAAGATTTCTACTATATGCAATGGGGACAACAATTTGCTTGTCCTACAGGAATCCCAGTTGTTTGATGGTTCCTGCCGTGTTCTCTCGGATTTCTTCATGGTGCTTAGTCAGCATGTCTACAACTCGTCCACCAAAGTGTTTCATAAACACTTATATGGAAACCATGAGGCGGTTCGAGTTCCGCCTACAGTGGAGAATGTTACAGTTCCGCCGCTGGAGGATAGTGACGAAGATGAGTTTTTCTTCAATGAACGTTACACAATTCCAATAATAGTGACCATGTTAGGTGTTATACCGATCACAATTTGTGCCCTTGGAGTTCTTAAACTTCTGTGCATTCGGCAATGCACAAGGTCTCCAGCAACGGAAGTAGCCTTACATCATGTGGCAAATTGATACAATGGGCAGTAGTTGTTGATGTGGTGTGCGACAGGAGTGCACAAAGGACATACGTTACAAGTTTGTGATGTGTTAGTGAATTACATATCGTGTCTTGCTTGGAGACAGATTGAGCTGTAGAGGCAACCTTCTTGAATGAAGGAATCTGGTGCGTGAGCATTTTTAATGTGGAGGCTGTCCGTACTGTTGCCAGGGCGGTTTGAGGTGTGTCGATTATGTACATTTGTTTGTACGAATGTCACAGGTCTAACCAACCAAGGCACTTGCGAGAGAGACACATTCCTTTTGTGATAGGAAAGAGGTTGGTTTGATAAACGCCAGGTGTCAGGAGAAAACCCCATCTTAAAAGGTATGGCACATATTTTAAATGACTTAGAAACAGTTGCCTTTGAAAAGAGAGAGAAGTGTGAAATGTATCTCTTTACTTAATATTGCTTTTGAAAGAGATAAGTGTGAAGTGTATCTCTTTACTTAATATTATGTTATGTGTCTTTATTACAGATGGGCTCTATTCCATGATATTAGAGGCAGGATTCTCTATCCTGACTAATGCAATGAAACCATTGACATTTTGAGTCTGGGAGTGAATACTTAGCCAGGAGATTGGAATGATAACTTATTAGTTTTCTTTGTGGGACAGACTTGGGTTTTTATCACTATGACTTATTAATCTTTTTGTTATATTTCATATTCATCTGCTTTGGGTAATAAATAGTATATTTTGGTATTTATATGAGCGTAATAGCCTAATGACATATTTGCAGATAGAGGGCGCCACTGTCAACAGGTAAGGGTTTCCAGTTGATGTAGTTTTGTCAAAAGGGTGTATATAGGGTGTATATATATATATATATATATATATATATATATATATATATATATATATATATATATATATATATATATATATATATATATATATATATATATATGTAGTACACACACACATGCATATATGTATATATGTATATATTTATATATATATATATATATATAATATATATATATATATATATATATATAAATATGTTTGTGTGTGTGTGTGTGTGTGTGTATGTATACATCGAGCTACAAATGTCCTTTTGTGTCTAATTCACCGAAGGGAAATTTTTTAGTCAATAAGAAATTCGTCGGCTGTGTGGCCTAATGCTTCACTATGCGTCCTGAATTTGTTGGTTCGATGGTTCGCGCCTGTGATCCGACGAAGTTCTTATTGACTAAAAAATTCCCCTTTAGTTAACATATATGAAAGTATATTAATTCCGAGGTAGGGTGAATTAGATATTAAAGGACATTTATAGCTCAATGTATGTAAATATGAGCTACGATAATGTGATATGACTCATATATATATATTTTATATATATATATATATATATATATATATATATATATATATATATATATATATATATATATATATATATATCTTGACTTAAGACATTAACGAGGAACTGATATATATGCTAGTGGGACAAAACGGACAAGTGTGTAACCAAACCGCTGGAGACAAAAGCTCTACACCCGACAGGTGTCAAAGGGGGAGCGGCGACAAAACATTATTTGCAAATATGATAATTCTATCTCCCTACCCATTTACTACCTTTCTTAAAATAAAAAAAAATATTTTTCTTTAATCTATAGATACAAAATGATTCATGTTCTGATCAAATCTTTCTTTTATAAAATTAGACTTTTATCATCTGTTCCAATGAATTATTAGAACATACTATCTTGCTCTCCCACGCCCAGTTAAATGGTTGATTGTTATCGTTTACATATATAGAAATTCTTCTGTGTATATCTTACATATTCATTATGCTGTTCTATTGTCTTTTCTAATGTTTTCAGTTTGAAAAATAAAAATCTTATAATAGGACTTACATGGAATTTTATATACACAACCTCTAGTATTTTTGGAGAATATCTTCAGTTTTTTTAAACGCCTTATTAGCTATAAAGTTATTAAGGTAGTTGATATTTTCATCGTATTATCTTAGTGTTGTACAAGAAAATATTTTTTGTTGTAAGTTTCTTTCCTCTTTTACTCCGCTTTTAATGCATTGTCCAATTCATAGCCAGGTTATGTCAATGTCTTATCTATATCCCTAATGTTATCTATTTCATTCTCATTATTATATTCAGGGCTAAATATATATTTAAGCAATGCTCTTTAGAACATGAGAGTGAACATCAATTTCTTAGCTTTACTACTTTGGCCAGAATAAAAATGAAAGTACGCATAAACATTAGTAGTTTTTCTGTAAACAATATGCCCAAATGCATTCTAGATCTATTTATCAGACAGTCCAAAATAGCTAGGCACACATCCTTTTCCATTTCCATAGTAAATCCAATTGGCAGTGCTAAATGATTTAAGTTTTCCAAAAAGTTATTCACATTTTCGTTTTTTGGCCATATACAAATTAGTACATCGTCCAGATTACCTGAGACGTTCTGCATTGCGTGGAATAATTTTGTTTAATACTTGACTTTTAAAAAAATTCCATTTACAGATGTCTTAACACTCAAGATAGAAGGTTCCCCTTTGCCATACTGAAATTATATGAGGGAAATTTACAATTAAATTCAAATATACCTTCGTTTACACATCATTTGTTCAGTTTAATTAGGGTGTCCTTGGAAAATGGTATTTCCAAATTACTTTTCTAATATATATACCCATATATATATATATATATATATATATATATATATATATATATATAATATATATATATACATACATATGTATATATAATATATATATATATATATATATGTATATATATATATAAATATATATATATATATATATATACTATATATATATATATATATATATATTATACATATATTATATTATATAATATATATTATATATATTATATATATATATATATATATATTTGTGTGTTGTGTGTGTGTGTGTGTGTGTGTGTGTGTGTGTGTGTACTATATTATATTAAGGTGACTGTAGTCTTGTGCGAGAGACGCAGCTAGTTCGAATTGTTACCTGTTGGAGAGGTAAGCTGATTGGCATTTAATTCCCTGACATGTATTTTCTTGTCTCAATTATAGTCCGTAGATAGAATGGATGAAAGAAAGAGAGTGAGAGAGAGAGAGAGAGGACTTCTTAACTGCTAAACTACGAGATGTCAATGGAGATTTCATGTAAGGCCCTTCTTCCAGAAAGGATAACAGCGGTGTAGGCCATTGGCAGTGTCACGAACCCACACCGAAAAGAATTGTATGGGTGATGTGAATGAAATACACATTTGAATACACATTTTGTTTTTCATATCTGTTGTGTGTGTAATGCGGATTGGTTGGCATTTCGTCAGTTAGGAAGAAATTTCATTGTGTCGGCATTTTCAGTCCCTGAGGTAGTTGGGAGGATTTTATGTTCAGTCTGCTTTGGCGAGTGCTTGGGGAAAATTTAACAAGTACCGAGACTTTTTACTGAGGTTTTCCGACGGGTTGGGTGTTTTATAAATGCAACATGTTTGTGTTTTGGTAAGTGCTGGGATCGCAGACTTGCACTGATGCAGGTATATATATATATATATATATATATATATATATATATATATGTATATATATATATATATATATATATATATATATATATACACATATATATAATTATATATATATATATATATATAGGTATACATATATATATATACAAAATATATATATATATATACATATATAATATAATATATATTACATATATATATATATATATATATATATAATTAAAATATAAATATATAATATAATAATATATTCAGAATACATATTATATCAACACATAAATTTTGAGTGTATTCTGCACTACGTAGGTTGAATAAATTTGGTACTTATAATGTAAAAGTGACCTTTTTTGAAGACGGGCCAACTTACTCAGAGAAAAGGTTTCGAACGCCAATATACGGTACTCGTTACGTAGCTTATGACATCATTTCTTCCCTCTCTCTCGATGGATGATTGGCTATACGTAACGAAGGCTAAACCTCTGGCAACAATGACATATAAATTTAAATACAAGCAAAGCAGTACACCTTTATGAACTCTGGAACTTATCCACTGATAATTGTCATAATGAACAAACCAACAAAATATGTTAATAAATACAAAAACACTTCGATTATTAGTCTAACTCCCAAAATAAGTTTCCAAAGAAATTACAGTCTACTTATAGGTCACAATCAGATTGACAAGATGTAGGGAATAGTTGGTAATTACCAAAAACATAGTAGACAAGCTTGATTTGATAACTGCTATATCCAATATCAAGCAATTTTTATTTATTGGCTATCTACCTATTTACTGAAAAAAAATAGCCGGTACCGTATATTGGCTTTAAACCTTCACCAATAATTGTCGTCAGAATGGTGACTTCATGAGGCTCCACCCACTTTCGCCTCGTTATAATTCAGGATAACACTGAAGGCTATCATGGGCATTGTTGGATTAGAAAATTTAACTTCTGGCTATTAAAACTAATTTCTCGAGTAGTTTTAAGAAGTGCTAAATGATCCTCAAGGATCCCAGCAGTTGGTCTAAACGTTTAATTCATGTATATTACTGCTATACTGTTGCGGCACTACTGCTACAGTAGTATACTACGCTAGCACTGATACCCCACCCACATCTATGTACTGTTCCGCATTTCATAAAGTCTTTGGGTTTCAGAGCCGATGGAATTTCCGTCTGGTGGATGGGCGGCGCAACATTTAGTCAAAAGGTGTTTGTTTACCTTGCTTACGTAGTGGATGTTTTCCGACTCTTGGCTCGTAATCATTGGCCATGGCGTCGGCTAGATCATTTTTACTCTATAAAAATTAAAACTATTGGGTTTAGGTTATTTATAATGCTGACAAAATTTGTGTGTGGTTGTAAAATATACATATGTCAACTTTCAGCTACAAGGAGCAAAGTCCAAAAAACCGTGTTACAGAGACCCTGAATCTCATAGTAGACTGTATGAAATGTTGAAATAGAGTTTTGCAACATTTTCAGATTCCCTAGCTAGCTTAGAGCAATGTGATGTTTAAAATATGTGTTCAAATTTTGCATAACATAATGTAAAAGAATATATAACGTAGAATGAAAAGATAGAAATGGTTTTGGTTACTTTTCATCGCCTCTAGATTAAGGGAGCTCGTAGTCTCCTTGTTGTTTTCATAACAAGTCAATCTTAATTATCGCTCGACTTCTGTCTCGATCGGGTATGTGTCTTTGTAGAGCATGCATATCCCACAAGAAACACACACTTATATAAAAAAAGTTGCGGTCATATGATAACTCAATAAAAGAAAGGAAAAAACATACTTGCAGAAAGAGAGAAGGGAGAAAAGTAAGGAAAAAACTGAACTCCCTTTGTATAATTAAAACAACACAATAAGGGAAAACAACAGATTGAAGAGAGGGATTACCAAAAAATTTAAATAAAAAAAAAAAAAAACTCCCTTTGTTTCCCTCTTCACTCGCATACCTGCATCAGTGCAAGTCTGCGACCCCAGCACTTACCAAAACACAAACATGTTGCATTTATAAAACACCCAACCCGTCGGAAAACCTCAGTAAAAAGTCTCGGTACTTGTTAAATTTTCCCCAAGCACTCGCCAAAGCAGACTGAACATAAAATCCTCCCAACTACCTCAGGGACTGAAAATGCCGACACAATGAAATTTCTTCCTAACTGACGAAATGCCAACCAATCCGCATTACATACACACAACACGATATGAAAAACAAAATGTGTATTCAAATGTGTATTTCATTCACATCACCCATACAATTCTTTTCGGTGTGGGTTCGTGACACTGCCAATGGCCTACACCGCTGTTATCCTTTCTGGAAGAAGGGCCTTACATGAAATCTCCATTGACATCTTGTAGTTTAGCAGTTAAGAAGTCCTCTCTCTCTCTCTCTCTCTCTCTCTCTCTCTCTCTCTCTCTCTCTCTCTCTCTCTTTCTTTCATCCATTCTATCTACGGACTATAAATGAGACAATAAAATACATGTCAGGGAATTAAATGCCAATCAGCTTACCTCTCCAACAGGTAACAATTCGAACTAGCTGCGTCTCACGCACAAGACTACAGTCCACAGTCCACCTTATCTATATAGTACATTTATTTATATGATATATAATATATTATCATAATATATATATATAATATATCTATTATATATAATATATACATATATATATATATAATAAAATATATATATATATATAATATATATATATATCTAGATATAGATATATATATATATATATAGAGATATTATATAAAATTAATAATAATTATATATTTAATATAAAATCTATATATAAAAGATAAATATATAATACTATAATATATATAATATTAATATTATATTATTTAAAACTATATATAATATAAAATATATATAATATATAATATACCTATAATATTAATATATATTATATATATATATATATAAATATATATATATATACATATATATAATATATATATATAGATAAAATATAGATATATATGTATATGTATATGGGTATATATATTAGAAAAGTAATTTGGAAATACCATTTTCCAAGGACACCTTAATTAAACTGAACAAATGATGTGTAAACGAAGGTATATTTGAATTTAATGGTAAATTTCCCTAATATAATTCAGTATAGCAAAGAGGAACCTTCTATCTTGAGTGTTAAGATATTTGCAAATGGAATTTTTTTAAAAGTCAAGTATTAAACAAAATTATTCCACGCAATGCAGAACGTCTCAGGTAATCTGGACGATGTACTAATTTGTATATGGCCAAAAAACGAAAATGTGAATAACTTTTTGGAAAACTTCAATCATTTAGCACTGCTAATTGGATTTACTATTCCTTCTTTTTCGAACAATAGTAAAATTGTGTTTAATATGACAAATTACAAATTATCTAAGAGAGAAGAGTTTCTGCTTTCTTTAGGATTGGATTTTTGCCTACCTTGCTTTAAACCTTCATATTACCAACTCTTTGGATCTATGGAATCATTATTTGCTAGACTTTTTAACCTCCGCCTCGATGTAGATGCACCTAAAATTCGATCACAACTACAAGGTATAGCTCAGAAAACTTTTAACAGTTTAACTGCTCATTGGACTCCGTTCTTTTCTAAGAACGACTTGAATATTCTTAAAGAACCTGGGAAACGAAAAGACCTAACAATAACAAAACCTGACAAGGGAAAAGGTACTGTAATACTAAATGAACACGAATACATACAAACGATGGAAAATATCTTAGGAGATGAATCTAAATTCAAAAAGACAGGAGACCCTCAATATTCTGCTATATTTAAGATAGAAGATCGAATCAATCGTTTTTTGAAATACCTTAAAGACTCGAAAATCATTGGTGAAAATACTTATACTTCATTATATAAGCAAAGGTGCCTCATATGGGGTGATGTATGGGTTACCTAAAATCCATAAAGAAGGTATACCAATGAGGCCTATTCTCACCTCCTATACCACTTCTAATTACAAATTTTTTGTGCCTCTCCTAGCGCCTTTAAATACCAATATCTATAGTTGTAAGAATTCAGAACATTTTAAAGAAAAAGTCTTACCCCAGGATTCAGACTTATTTATGGTTAGCATGGATGTGGAGTCTCTTTTTATTAATGTACCGGTAGGAGAAACCATTGATATATTGTTAGCCGTATTTTTACTGACCCAGATGCCACTTTTAATCATTTTAACCTTACGGATTTTAGAAAATTGCTCGAGCTGGCTGTGTCGCTGTGCAGGACACAGCCTTTGTTTTTAACGGCAAAGCCTACAATGAGGTTGATGGTATGGCGATGGGATCCCCTTTGGGTCCCACCTTTGCAAACATTTTTATGTGCTCCCTGGAGGAACGCATACTGGACAACTGTCCCTTGGCCTACCATCCATTATTTTATAATAGGTATGTGGATGATACCTTCTTATTGTTTAGAGATAAAGATCAGGCTGACAAATTTCTTCATTGTGCCAATGAAATACATCCTAACATTAATTTCACAATTGAATATGAAAAGGAAAATAAACTGCCATTTTTGGTTGTAACCGTTTTTAGATATGATGATCATTTCAACACCACGGTTTTAAGAAAGGAAACGTTTACCGGCCTGGGATCGAATTTTTATAGCAACTGTTTTTATCATTTTGAACTAAACTCCATGTCTACCCTCTTTCACAGGGCTTTTAACATAACGTCTAACTGGAATCATTTTCATAATGAAATATCCTATCTCCACCAATATTTCACTGACAATTGCTTTCCATCGAAATTTTTTTATAAACACCTGTACAAATTCTTGAACAATATCTTTCATCCTAAAATTAAAATGACAACAGTGCCAAAATTACGATTGTTTGCAAGTGTCCCATTTATTCATAACAAAAATTTCTACCATGAATTGAAACTGTTAATAGAAAGTTTTTTTCCTGCAATTGAATTAAAACTAACATCTTGCAACCGATTGAATATTAGATCTTTGTTTAAACACAAGGAGAAACTCAATCCACTGATGACCTCAGGAGTCGTATATCTATTTAATTGCCCTAGATATAATCTAGGGAAGTACGTCGGCTCCACACGGAGGTTACTCAAAGTGAGATTAGACTCTCATCGAGGCGTTAGTTATAGAACAGGTGTCAAATTAACTAATCCTGAGTTTTCATGTGTACGCGAGCATACAAAGAAATGTAAACATGACATGAATTACAAAGATTTTAAAATTATAGGCCAATCCCCTAACTAACAGCATTTAGCTATTTTAGAATCACTTTTCATTAAACAACTCGTTCTGCAGTTAAACATTCATTCTTCCTCAACACCTCTGTATCTCTCGTGAGTTCAAGTCGAAGCTGACCCGGCCTGGATGGTCACTCGGTCTGTGATTTCAGCACCTTATGGTATTGACTCCTTCCTACTATTGTACTTGCTTTTTATATTTGTTAACTTTTTAAGCTTTTAATATGTATTCCGAGTTTGTGATTTTAACTTTTGTTTTATCTTTTTTTTAGCTTGATAATCGGACTTTTATGTCTTGAAACGTCGCGAAAATTAAAGTACATATAATGGGAATAAAGGATTGTCCTTCACCTTGCATCGACTGATATATATTATAAACAAACATAATATCTGAATATAAAAATATTAATTATATATATATATATATATATATTATATATATTATAGATATAAAACATATATCATATATGTATATATATACATATCTATATAAATAATACGCATGAATATACACTTTTCTTTAAATTTTCTACCTTTGCATTGTCATAAGCCATATGCAGGTTTATGTCATGTCCATCTTGTTCCCATGAAACGCAGATATATGCTTAAATGATTTAAATTGTCCTTTTAATGAGAGATAAATTTGGACTGTTTGTAATGATACTGGCATCATCTCTCTCTCTCTCTCTCACTCTCTCTTTCTCTCTCTCTCTTGTTTAACGGGATTACTACTTTTAATTTTATCATAGAGACAGAGCTGATGCTTGCCTAATGTCATTTCTAGAATATGATGCATAGATATAATTGTTTGTGTATATTTTGTTTTAAATTACAAATTTACTGTAAAGCAATAAAAACAAAATACGGTTTCCTTCAACTTACACTCCCGAAATAATTTTATTAATTGCTCTCCCTCTTAATAATTTAACCTGCCCTTGTTTCGGTTTCTCATCAGTAATCCGATTAGTACTTTAATTACGACATAATTTAATAATAGTTTTTTCTTCTATTTTCCCAAATAATTGTATAGTTCTCTCCTGCAGAGACATGGGAACAAAACAACCATGACAGAAGAAATCTAATTTTTCGTTTCCTTTTTTTCCCCGTTGCAGTTGTCATAAGCCATATATGTAAGGTTTGTCATGTCTACCATGTTCCAAGGAAATGCAAATATATATTTAAATTATTTGAAATTATGAATTAATGAGAGAGAAATTTTGAATTTGATTGCAATGAACATCTAATTCAAAGAATAAATTTAAACAGGAAATCTATTCCAGAGCCTTACACTTGCTCCACACCAACAACTACGAGAAATAAACAATTGTTATGCACAATTACATGTTCAGTGAATTAAATTAGTAAAACTCAAAAGTACGTATCATAACAATAAGTGACAAATAACCAAAGCATCATAATAAAATCAAAATCCCGCAGCACCAATAATAAAACATACAGTATTACACAAACAAAATAAATAATATTAACAATACACCAGCAGTAATACGAGTACTTCAGGCAGCGCCACACACAAAAATAACAATCTCTGTAGAGGCGTCGAGACAGCCTATGCTGTCAAAGAGGATGTAGTATATCATCAGACAATCACCGTTGAGTCACCAAAAGAGCCCACCACTGCTGACAGGAACACATCCAAAAGTACACTTGACTGCGGCGAAGTCGACGAGGCAACCGGTTGGCTGTCTCAGTGGAAACACACTGCTCCACAGTTGACTACATCCTGCAGCTGCCGAAGACAACAAGTAACCACCACCCGTTGTTCAAATCCAGTAACCATGCTGCCAAGAACCTGTCTTGCCACCCAGAACCTAACTGACAGTTGTCACTCACACCATGATAAAGTAAACTTGTCATCCAGACAAAAACACTGAAGAGCAGGAGAAACAGGGAAACTACCTAATCAGGATCGTTCAAACAAAATGACCGAGCCTGACACTACATCACGACACTCCTGAAAAGTCATTAATCCCACCAGACAAAACGGACCCAATCCTGGCAAAGTCACCATTTGTCATAAACCACCTACAGTTCCATAGGTTCTTTAAATCAAAATTAAGAGATGGGACTGAAATGGCCGGAGGGACTGAGACAATCCACAGAGGAGGGTGTGAAACAAATGTCAAAAATGCCTTGAAACTAATTTATTATCTATACTATATATGTACATATTTACAACTGAGAACAGGTTCTAGGTGGCAAAAAGACACTAAATGATCATTAACATAATTACATTATCAAAATAAATGAATAATTCAATAACTTGCATTTGTCACCGGACAGAACAATTAACATTTATAAGTGAAATTAATGCTTAACAGTAGCAGTGAAAAATCAATGAACATCTAATTCAAAATATAAATGTAAACAGGAAATCAATTCCAGAGCCTTACACTTGCTCCACACCAACCACTATGAGATGTAAACAATTGTTATGCACAATAACATTTTCAATGAATTAGTAAAACTCAAAAGGAGGCAACATAACAATAAGTGACAAAGCAGCATAATAAAATCAAAATCCTGCAGCACCATTAATAAAACATATAGTATTACACAGACAGTATAAATAATATTAACAATACCCCAGCAGTAATACCAATACTTTAGGCAGTGCCACACACAAAAATAACGATCTCTGCAGAGACATCGAGACAGCCCCTGCTGTCAAAGAGGATTTAGTACATCATCAGACAATCACCGTTGAGTCACCAAAACAGCCCACCACTGCTGACAGGAACACATCCACAAATACACATGACTGCAGCGAATTCAAAGAGACAACCGGTTGGCTGTCTCACTCAAAGCACACTGCTCAACAGATGACTACATCCTGCAGCTGCCGAAGACAACAGGTAACCAGAACCTGCTGTTCAAATCCAGTAACCATGCTGCAACTGCCTTCAACTGGCAAAGACAACAGGTATCCATGCTGCTACAGCTTTCTTGGCAGAGTGTTGCCCAGAACTCACTCAGAACCTGACTGACACTGAAAAAACACTGAAGAGCAGGAGAAACAGGGAAACTACCTAATCAGGATATATATCATAAATATATTATAATATATATATATATATTATATTAATTTATATATTAATATATATACATATATATATAATATATATATATATATATATATATATATTATAATAGATATATTATATATATAAATAAATATATATATATAAATATATAATATAATAAATATATATATATATATAGATATAATATAATTTATATATATTATTATTTATATATTATATATATATATTATATATATATATATATATCTATATATATATATATATATATATATCTGATAGATATACATATATAGATAATAAATAAGATTCATATATATAGATATAATTATATTATAAAAAAAATTAGAATAATAGAAGATATAGATAAAGAGATGAGAATATATATATATATATATAGATATAATATGAGATAATATATATTATATAAACCTATATACTATAAATATATCTATATATATTATATATAGATTTAATATATTCTATATATATGATAAGATAAATATATCTATATATATATATATCTAAAGATATATCATATATATATATATATATATATATATATATATATATATATATATATATATAATATATATATATATTATATATATCTATAATATATATATAACTATATATATATATATATATCTTATATATATATATAAGATATATATACATATATTAGTATATATATTATATATATATATATATATATATATATATATATATATATATATATGCAGAAGCCAGGTACTATGTCGTACCTCTAAGTAAATGGGGATACAATCCACAATGAAGTAAATTCCTCTTGTAGTTTAAAATATATATTACTTGTATAGGATTAAAGCTTTGCCTGTATTTGTGAGAAACGGTAGGCTGTTCGTTGGTTTTTGTTATAGGGAACGGTGGTTGTTGGCAACTGGGCATTCAGGCGAGATGAATGATTATGATTTGGTCAGCAATTCGTTTTGTTCCGAGGCGGGCAGTTCGCCCCTACCCTTCCCCTGGTAGTTTGTGCAGTGATTTGCGAAGGACTGATGCTAGGCGTCGTTCTTTGTCCCTTTCGTGCTTTAGCAAGTGATTATTGGTTTTTATTTTCTCTCTTTGTGTTTGGGGTGTCTGGGAAAAGTTACGAAGTGCACGTGTCGTTCGCGTATGCGTTAATACCCGCGGATATGTGTTTTTCTTTTCAGAGTCCATGTTTTTTTTTCTTTAACTTTGATGTGGAATTCCGCTCTTTGACGACGGTCAGAAACTGAGGAATGTAAGTGTTCAGATACTGTAATTTTTTTAATTTTTTTATTTTTGTGAGATCGCAACATATTCCTTTTCACATGGTAACTGAAGGCGAGAAGCACCGAGCCTCAGGAAATCTCTCTCTCTCTCTCTCATATTAGCCCCGTTTTCTTTTCCTGGGTCTATATAGGTTACCAACCGTCCTTAATTTCAAAGGACAGCCCTTTAGTTTTGGTAATCAGTCCTTGTCCTATTTTGCATTTAGAAAGGACGCCAAATGTCCTTTATTTCATTCATATTACCCCTGTAAATGTCGTGAAAAAATTTGAACTTTTTTCATGACGTAATTCCGCCGCTCAACATACGTTTTCCAGCCCTTGTTGGTAGGCAAGGTTCCACGTATCCGCTTCAGAGGCAAGAACGTGATGGTTCTCGTGTGTGTGTGTGTGTGAGTGTGTGTGTGTTTTTATTTCCAAGTCACTTTGGCTCCCTGTGGAACGCTCTCCTGTGTGTTATAGTAAATTGATTTCTATATATGAGAAAAGGATATACCCTTTTTATAAATTAATATTCTAACATAACTGACTAGTCCGCGCGGGCATGAAAAGACTCCGCAGGGCGTAACGGTAATCGCTCTCTCTCATTAGCTTCTCATCCGATAAACATCAATCGGGCAGAAGGGGCTCCAGGGTTAACTTGTACATTCCCACGCGGAGAGGAGCTGCAAGACACTTGAGAGACTTGAGTGACTTCGGTGACGTGACCATAACCATGTACAGTAAGTAATCGTTGCATATCTTTGCCACCATTGGCTTTACTGAATTGTAAAGTGTTTCGATTAACCCGAATTGCATCGGAATCATGTACCTGGGATTATTGGAGTGAAATTTTGTACTCCTTTCGATATTTTCTTGGATTCTCGTGGTTGGGTGGCCACATTGTGTCTTCGGTAAAGTAAAGTGTAATCTAACCTCATTTTTTATCAGTCACCTTGTAAATTTGTAATTATGGCATCAGAGTTATTTTTTAAAATAAAATGAACAAAATTCAGTGCGTTTCCATTGAGCTGTCCTTGTGTAATGAGTGGGGCTTTTCCATTCAGGTATGACTATCCCCCTCACAGCATCGAGGCTGAACTACTATGCATTTCATCGTTTTTCTCAAATATCTTTCAAACTAATTATTCGATCGAAATGGTACTTTAGCACAGTGTACAAGACACCTCCCCCTAATTTTTTGTAATATAGTTCATTTTCAAATGGTGTTAGTTAAGGCGTTTACTCTTGACTTTTAAAGGCAAAGTCATTTACAGACTCGAACGTTGTTTTTCTCATTTCTCTCCCCGATACCTCTATGTGATTTACAGTATGGAATAAAATGCCGTTTTCCATGATATTTCTTCAATACCAGCAGACACTTTGAGAGCTCATAATGAAGATTTGACATAATAATCATTCTTTAAGAAGGGTTCATTTTTCCCCAATATATTGTTTATAGTGTCCTCGGCGTGGCAGGTAATGCCGTGATGCTATGGGGTTGTCTGTGCGAAATTGATGAGGACGGATTTTTCATCGCTGTCATGGCCGCCATGTTACTTTGTCCGCGTCGTTGCAGAAATGCATTTGCAATACGACTCCTAACCATATAAACAAATGGAAAAAGCTAACAATAGACTAAGGATCAATCTCAATAGGTAAGTGAGACGGTCCAGATCCTTCGAGAATGAATACTGGTCCACGGATAACATCCACAAACCTGTAGATCCCGTAATTATCAATATTGACAGCGATAACGAGGTTGTTTCGTTCTTTGATAGTGACGAAGACCGTGAATAAAGTTCCTGTGATATTCTCTATTCTTTTTATCACTGTTCAACCTATAATAATACTTAATACACGCGAAAGTGAGAGAGAGAGAGAGAAACCGATTTCATAATTCCTTTACCACTCTAAATATTAGTGTTAATTATATACTGGTTGTCGGTTACACCGAGTGATTTCATTTTGGTTATCCGATTGTCACGGGGTAATAATAAAGTAAACATGGTTTCTTTAAAATGCACTTGTGAACTAAGGCAGACTTGAGAATTCCTCAATAGTTAATGAGTATATATGTTACGTAGATGGCGAAAAATATTGGTATGAAAATGGGAAAGTGGTAAGATCAAATAACATATCCATTTTCATTTTATATGCTCGTTCAAAATCATTCAAATTCATAAGCAACAAGTATATTCAGATTATGTAAGTGATGAAATCTATTGATAAATATCTATCACTAGCTTTTTTGGTCTGTTGCCGTCAAGGAATAAAAGTCGGGTGATTTCTTGATTATGACGGTTGCGATGCTGCAAAATAGATATAAACCTGTGAAAGACATAAGAAAATAGATTTCTTAACTGATTATGAATAAGACAAAAACTTGATACCTTCTTTATAAAAATAAATGTATGTTAAATGTCTGAAAATAGGGTAACAGGCAACACTTACATTAATGATAGGCAATTTAATTCACGATGCATGAAACTCAACTGATTCGCTAAACCCAGTACGGTACAAGAATTACATCTTTATTACTGGTGTTATATTAGTAGAAACAAAACTGTAGTGTGATATGAATAGAGAAACACATTTACAATGATATTATGGTAGTAGTTTCGCCCAAACTACCCATTTTCTATTTATTTTTTTTTTCATTACGGCAATTCACCTGCTGAGGAGTAAGGAAGTAGACAAAGCTCCATTTAGGGGAAGTGAGCAGACCTAGGTGACTAGGGTCATACGCTCTTTAGCCTACTCCCTTTTACATAATTTAAGAAAATACAGTAACAATAATTAAATGGAGGCAGATTCTACAAAAACCAACATATTTATTACATTCAAGTTTACTTAATTATTATAATATAATAGGCAGGAAAGGGGCGGGGGGAGGAGACGGGAAGACCAAGAGAGTGGGTTGGGGGAAGGTGAGGAGAGAGTGTCGCGAACGTGACGTAATTCCGCCCATCCAACTCCATTTTCTCGCCTTTGATGCTAGGTAAAGCATTCTGGTAGGTGAATTGCCACGTATACAACAATCTAGCGGCACAAACGCAATGGATCCTTTGTGATATTTTGAACACGTAAAAATCCCTAGCCCGTTCGGGTATAAAAAGCGCATGTAATCACCGCTAGCCCTCTCACTTCTAATAGATCTCGTTCAGGTAAAAGCTCTACCGGGCGAGTAGGGGGTGCAAGCAAGAGTTAACGCTACCAGGAGGGGAGTTGCAAGCGACGCCATATGACCATGAAGTAAGCAATCGTTCCTTGTGTCAGCCATCGTTGGGCTAATTAATTGAAATTATAGCTGTCATTGATTAATGAGCCTCCGAGCAAGTGTTTTTTCTGGTTTAATGAAGTGTTATTCCAATTTAATTGATTTTCTGCTTTTTGAGTGGCCGCATGACCACGTGAAGGTTCACTTTGAATTAAGGGTGCTGTGTCACCTATGTTCATGCGTCATTTCTCATTTCATTGTTTAAGTAATTCAGATTCTAGTTTTGTAATAAAATTGTTAAAATCTTCAGTGTTTTCCATTCGAGTTGTCCTTGTGTACGGGCTGGAACCTGTTCCTTAAGGTAGGCTAGCTAAAAAGCCTCCCTCCATCTGGCAAGAACCGGTATTCTGTCGTAGAACAATTTTCGACAGAAAGGGTGAGGGAGGGTAATGCACGTTCGAAAGCATAGGTTGGCAATGCTTGGCAACACCTTGTCAGTTAATAGTAAACGCCGTTACTAACACCATTTGACAATGCAATATATTACCAAAAATTAGGGCGAGGTGTCTTGTACACTATGTTAAAGTACCATTTCGATCAAATAATTAGTTTAAAAGATAGTTGGGAAAAACGATGACTTGCGGTCCCTGAAATGCATATTAGTGCTCTGTCGTCGAAGTATTCCCGACAGTCAACAAAATGGATGACAACGTGATGTGCAGAATTGAGCACAAACTTGACAATGGTAGTGGTAGTTTGTAAGGCACTAATACTGAACGAAATACATACTCGTTCTGTTAAGTTTGAGGGCGGCCGCCGCTCAGTTTCAGTCACTTTCAGTGTCAGTTGCCTTTTCAGCGTTGTGAGTGCGAAGGTATTTACTTTCGTTGTCATTATTTCTAATATATGTGGAGGTTAATTCATCTTATTTTTCTTTATAAATATTGTCAGCTCCTTGCACAGCGAATTCTGTGAAAGTAATGCCATTATATCTTAAAAAATATAAAGTAAGGATAAGAAAACACTAAAAAATTTGGAAAAGAATGGGTTACTGAAAAAGTTTTTAGTATGTGGTTATGTGAAGTACCAGGTATGCCAGGTGATAATTCAAAACCACACTGTAAATATTTCAAGTGTGTATTGCAGCAAAGCAGTGTCAGCTGGTAGGCTAAAACATGCAGAGACACGAAAATAGTAATGCAGTCCCGTATCAGACAGTGTCTACCAGGCCCAGGAATAATACAGATGCACACTGTAAGTATGCGTATTCCAAGTATGCTAGTGCAGCAAAATATTGTCAGTTGGTATAACATGCAGAGACAAGAAAATATTAATGCAGTCCCGTAATAGACAGTGTCTTTTACTAACTTGTTAGTTAAGAAATGTGACACCGTTGCAGTTGGAAGCAATACTGCGTTATAGTTATATTTTTTATATAATATTTTTATCATATAACATTACATATTTATTATGATATTCGATATTAATTTATTTATTTACCATTTTTTTTAGCTCTTTTCTTAGGATTTTTGTGTATCATTTTTTCCCCTCAATTTTTGCGGGAATTTTGCTCTTTTTCATCATTTTCATTTGACAACACTGGTTGTGAACTTCTGACTTGTTCAGTTACTGTGGTCTTCGTATCTGTGAAGAAAGGTTACATGAAGAATGCTGATGACACCAACAAAAAATATGGTAAGGTACTTGGTTAAGAATATGGTTACAGTGGTGTTACTTATACATTTATTATTTTCAGGCAATTAATATCAGATTACAAGTATATATACAATTGAAAATCGCATTACGTAGCTGACTGGCTCAGTTCTTTAAATGTTGACTTTGAAAATACATATTAAAAAGCAACTAATGTTTCATGGTTTTCTGTTGCAAGATCATAGAACACCCAGTGAAGGAAGAAAAAAAGCACATGTGTTCATTTAACAAGGACTACTATGAGATTCAGGGTCTCTGTAACACGGTTTTTTGGACTTTGCTCCTTGTCAAAGTATCTTATGTAGCTGAAAGTTGACATATGTATATTTTACAACCACACACAAATTTTGTCAGCATTATCAATAACCTAAACCCGATAGTTTTAATTTTTATAGAGCAAAAATGATCTAGCCGACGCCATGGCCAATGATTACGAGCCAAGAGTCGAAAAACATTCATTACGTCAGCAAGGTAAACAAACACCTATTGACTAAATGTTGCCCCGCCCATCCACCAGACAGAAATGCCATCGGCTCTGAAACCCAAAGACTTTATGAATGGCGGAACGATACATAGATGTGGGTGGGGTATCAGTGCTAGCGTAGTACTAGTAATACTACTGTAGCAGTAGTGCCGCAACAGTATAGCAGTAATATACATGAATTAAACGTTTAGACCAACTGCTGGGATCCTTGAGGATCATTTAGCACTTCTTACAACTACTCGAGAAATTAGTTTTTATAGCCAGAAGTTAAATTTTCTAATCCAACAATGCCCATGGTAGCCTTCAGTGTTATCCTGAATTATAACGAGGCGAAAGTGGGTGGAGCCTCATGTAGTCACCATTCTGACGATAATTATTGGTGAAGGTGTAAAGCCAATATACGGTACCGGCTATTTTTTTTTCAGTAAATAGATAGATAGCCAATAAATAAAAATTGCTTGACATTGGATATAGCAGTTATCAAATCAAGCTTGTCTACTATGTTTTTGGTAATTACCAACTATTCCCTACATCTTGTCAATCTGATTGTGACCTATAAAGAAGACTGTAGTTTCTTTGGAAACTTATTTTGGGAGTTAGAATAATAATCGAAGTGTTTTTGTATTTATTAACATATTTTGTTGGTTTGTTCATTATGACAATTATCAGTGGGGAGGTTCCAGAGTTCATAAAGGTGTACTGCTTTGCTTGTATTTAAATTTGTATGTCATTATTGCCATAGGTTTAGCCTTCGTTACGTATAGCCAATCATCCATCGAGAAAGAGGGAAGAAATGATGTCATAAGTTACGTAACGAGTGCGTTCGAAACCTTTTCTCTGAGTAAGTTGGCCCGTCTTCAAAAAAGGTCACTTTTACATTATAAGTACCAAATTTATTCAACCTACGTAGTGCAGAATACACTCAAAATTTATGTGTTGATATAATATGTATTCTGAATAAGGGTTATATTTATGAAATGCATAGATAAAAAGTTATTGCGAAAAAACCGTGTTACAGAGGCCCTGAATCTCATAGTAGGAAAAGGTGTATGAATGTTTGGTAGAAACTAGTAGTAAGCCACAAGAGGCAAATTGTAACATTTGTCAAAGTGTTTTTAAAATTGGATTCATGGGTGCTTTAGCAGTAACACAACATGGAAATTCCGATAACCACAACACAACCATTAAAACTTCACCTTGCAGTTCTCTAATTGATAATTTTTTTGTGAAAACTAATTCAGAAGAAGAAGGTATTGTAGTTGCTTCAGAAATAGCTCAATTATATCATGGAGTTAAACACAATCATTCATACAACTCGCTGGATTGTGGCCTGAAATTAGATTTAAAAGGTTACCAGGATTCGAAAGTTGCAGCGAAAGTATCTTGTGTTCGAACCAAATTCGAGGCAATTGTTACAAATGTGCTAGGTAAAAAGGTATTAGGAGTCGTTATGGATGATTTGAAACAACATGATCCTCCTCTATTTTCTGCCCTCAAACTGATTCTTCTATATATATATATATATATATATATATATATATATATATATATATATATATATATATATATATATATAATATATATCAACGGGAAAATGTTCGCAGTATGTGTTCAATATTTCAGCATAGAACATGGCACAGGAAATTATATTATTGATGTTTTCGAAAATGTAGTTGGATAATTTGCAACTTGATTGAAAAAGAGTTTCTTGTTTTAGTGCAGATAACGCAAATTGCAATTTTGGAATTCGCACATTGAATGATGATGTTAAGGTTAACTGCAGTGCACACATTTTACACATTGCAGTAAGGTTTGCTTTGGGAAACTTGAATGTGGACATTGAAAATATTATCCTGAAAATTTATGGCCATTTATCCATGTCGGCAAAAAGACACGAAGCTCTTTAAGAGTTTTATTTGTTTGTAGATACAGAATTTAATGAAATCCTTCGACATGTACACACTTTAATTATATCGTAATTAAAGTACTAATCGGATTACTGATGAAAATCCAAAAAAAGGGAAGGTTGAATTTGTAAGAAGGAAAGCAATTAATTAAAATATTTCGTGAATGGAAATTGAAGGAAACCGTATTTCTTTTTTGTGTTACAGTAAATTTGTGAATTGAAACAGAAGTTATACAAACAATTATGTGTTATATACAGTATTCTAGAAATGAGATTAGGCAAGGATCAGATCTATATGATGTAATGAAAAGTATTAATCACGGTAAGCAAAAAACCCTTCAATCTATATAACTATATTAGAATTATATGAAGATCTCTAGGCTGACATCTCTAAATGAAGTTATGATTAAATATTACCATGGAAAAAAATAAAAACTTTGATAACTGGAGAAATATAATAGTATTACTCCAAGATTGATATGAAATATAATCAATATAGGTAGGTTTAACATCATCCTAAATATATGAAATCAATGAAAAATATGAAATTAATTCAATGAATTTAAGAAAAATATGACCCCATATGACATTGTTTAGTGAGAGATAAATCGAAGCAGTAAAGGAAATGAATGAAACTGGTGAGCAGATGCAGATGGGTCTCATTAGGAGATATAATTGCATTCGGATTAAACCGCGAATTAGAGTTGTACCCAGAATAACTATATCAAGGGAAAGCTTTGCTAGGTCTTAGAAGAAAGTAGCCGACTAATTGAAATGTTTTTTAGTTATTTTGTATTTAAATACAAGAAATTATATACACATGGAAATCTTTATTCGTTATATTTGTTGCTTTGATATATCACCGAAAAGTATAGTGAAAATACCACTGGCAAAGGAGTATAAGAAGAGATGTGTAACAGTTATCGTTCATTGAAAAAGCTACATGAAATCGTATTATTCATTTATCATAATGGTGGCTCTTTCATCTACATATGCAAATACTCAGACATTAATGATGTCCAATTATTTGTTTTTATAAATTACTTTTCATTTGCTTTATAATCCTCTACGGTAAAAAAAAGGAACGACATAAAAAACAAAACAAAGACTGATTAAAATGATGACGAGGATAAAAAAAAATAACATAAAAAGGCCTAGGGAACGAGAAAATATAAATGTTTACCAAATGAGAGGATGACATTTTCAACTTATGAAACAAGCGAGAGTAGCCAATTTTAAAGGGTAGTTCGAATAACAAATGAAAATATCTAGGAAAAGAGAAAAAAAAAGCCTGGTGGGAGGCCCAAGAAAAGGGAAGTGGGGCGAGGAAAGACATACGAAAAAGTAATAAAAGATCAACGCATTGGAAAGGTTTAAGAAAATTTTAAAATGAAATATAACTCCGAATTCATTTGTTCGGTTACTTTCGTAAGTTTTAAAACGTTTTTGGAAATGAAAATATTCCTTGAAATATTTTCTTGTCGTGATCTGGCCTCTTTAAAATCTTAAAAGAATGGTAAAGTGTAAAACCAAATTGTAAGAAAACGCAGTGGAATCTGAAAATTAATAAATCAGCTGAAGTGACAGATATGCCTGTAATACACTGTACTGCCAAATACCTTGTTTCAAAGCATTTCATTCTAATTGTTTATTCTGTGTCAAAGGTAACGTAGTAGAATATGCATGGAAAAGAATCATTCATTTTTC
>NC_061100.1:96678003-96690503 GCF_015104395.2 Macrobrachium nipponense | reverse complement strand
TTCTTCTTTCTTTTGGATTGGACTTCTGCCTCCCAAGTTATAAACCCAACTTCCAACGGTTTTTTTACCATTAGAAATTTTGTTCCAGAAAATATCGAAATTGCCTCTTCGTCATAACGCCGAGTACTTGAGGTCTCAACTATCAGCCTTAGCTCATCAAGCGTATTACAACCTTAAAACCTCAAAAATCTTGTATGACTGGCTGGTGTGGCGTCCGTCTGTTTTTATATCAAAGGTTCAGCAGGTGATCTTGAATTTTGGTTAGCTGGATGCACAGAGATGGTTTACTATTGGCTTCAAGTCAGTCTCTAGACTTGATATCTGTGCTGTTGTATCCTGGTCAATCTGTATGGTTGTGTGATGTTACGGTGGGCTGAATTTTGATTGGGTAGCTGCTGTATGGTGTCACAGGATTGCATGAAGTCACCACTGGCAGAATTTTGATTGGCAGATTGCTGTGTCGCATCACTGCTGGTATTACCACAGGTTTTTACTTCAGTATTGTCTTCACTGGTGGCGTTTTCTTGCAATGGGGTGGAATTATGCTGCAGCATGATGGTATTACTTACGTTCGTAGTGTTTTTTTCTCTCATTATTTGGTAGCAGGAAGGGCTCTTGGGTGGTATTCATCGGAGGCTTCTGCTCTTGAATAAAGAGCACTTCCTGCAACGTGTATTCTGAATAATAATATCACAGGAGATAGCAGCAATATGACTGGTTAGTGTGTGGTTTTTTATGGTACCCTCGTGGAGCTAGCAGATGCATGGTGGTCATTCCGATGTCAAGCACGCAGACTTCTAGGCAGTAGCAATTTGAATCTGGAGACCATCTTCGTCTGTTTGAGGGGTTTCTTACTGGCAGGGGTGGGGGTCGGGAGGGGGTTTGTTTCTCATCATTAGGTATTCAGTACAGTTATTCTTGTAATATATTACAAGTTCAATCTTCATGCCCTCCTCAGCCGGGGTGATGTTCTGTATAATGATCTTCTTCATGGAGTCTTCTTCCTCGTGATACTTGGAGTGCATGAATGCTTTTGTAAAAAGTCTTGATGGTGTCCTGAGAGTGGGATGCAGGTTCTTGTTGCCACTGCACCATTTCTCCTGGACAGTACGGATTTCTTGGGTGATAAGCTTATTCGAATATACATTACTCATGAACATCTGTAAAGCTTTATCAAGATGCTGGCTGGTGTCCTGCCAAGTTGAACTGTGGGAGAGTGGCTTTTTTTTTTTACAAAAGCCTGACAGCCATGTTCTTAAACCCAGCAAGCACACACTGTCTCCATTCAGGCACATTCCCAGATTAATTTTCTTCATGTACACAGAAGTCCGGAGGCCATCTTCGATCTTGGTAACAAAGACAGCAATCAGCTCCTTTCCTCAAGGCCCTTGTTACCCCTTAATGCCACACAGTAGTCGATCAATCAAAATTCGGCAAGCCATGACTTCACGCAACCCCGAAGATTGAACAGGTTTCAACAGCGCAGAAGTCAAGGCTAGAAAACCACCTCTCTGCGCCCAACCAACCAAAATTCAGTGCCCGGAAGACCCCCCTAAATCCCTAATATGAAAGCAGGGTTCCAAACCAGCCACAGTCCCTCAACCCTAACCCTCACCCCCAACCTCTGCCTTAGAGGATACCTGAAAGAGCTAGGAAAAAGCATCGCGGCAGAATATTTAAGATATTCAATAATATCGATTTTGACATACACTCTAATTGACTAACTCTACAGGGTGGAAACCTCACACTTCACTTAACTTTGTGCACTATAAATATATATTTAACCTATCACTGCTTTTACAATCTCCAGCATAGGTGCGTTACTTACGATTCTTAGTAACGATGAGAAAGCCGTTATCAGAAGAATATAAAGAATAACCTTTACAAGATCAGTGCCGCTGAAGCAGCAATAACCATTACCAAGATAATAAAAGAGTAGATATATGAGTATAAACAGAATATAAATGTTGAAAATGTTTTGATAAATATAGGATGATTATGGAATATATATAAGAAAAGTAAAAAAAAAATCAAAGAAAATGCTTCGAGAAGTAAAGAAAAAGCCCATAGTTCATAAAATTAACTGTCTTAAGAATGAGATTGGAATGTAACATAAGAGAGGGAACAATAATTGTAGGAAAGACATGACGGGAAAGATGTGGAAACATCTTACAAATGACTACCACACCCTTTTCATTAGTAAAACACTTTTTTCCAAAGATTTTTAATATCAACCCAAAAGTCTAGTTTTTAAGATCTGATGGCGGTTAGATAAAGTGCGGACTGACAATTACAGCCATCTCTATAGTTTTTTTTTTTTACAAAAAATTAAAAAGGGAAACAGAACAGTAGGTAAAACGAAATCAATGTTAAAATTGAGCACGAGAGCAAATATTTAAAATCATAGGGCTACAAATTGATATATGAATGGCGTTCAGAGAAAAATTTTATATTTCGGTAATTTAGGTTTATATGTAAAATGCAGGGAAGGGGACACTTGGTATATTAAATAACGAAATGTAAGTCAGATCACATCACCGTGATTCATATATGCGCATTAAGCTACAAATGCCCTCTAATATCTGTACATACTGATTTCTTGTTTCGTAGGTTCGTGCCTGAGAGCCGACGAAATCATTATCAACTAAAAATTCCCTTTCGGTTAACATATATGAAAATCTATTAATTCCGAGGTAGAGCGAATGAGATATTAAAGGACATTTGTAGCTTAATGAGTACATATGAATCACGGTGATGTGATCTGACTCATAAATTGGCTACGTGCGACAAAAGCACTACACAGTTATTAAGGCCGAGGTGGGTTGATGCCAACTCCAAAACAACGAATACCTGAGCACAACAGGGATTTGTAGGTTAGAGGCGGCGTTAACTTATACCTCTCATGGTAGCTGTGTGGTTAAAGGAGCTTCACTGTACGTCCTGATTTCTTGGTTTCTAGGTTCGCGCCCGGGAGCCGACGAAATTATTATCAACTAAAAATTCCCCTTCGGCTAACACATAAGAAAATATGAAAGCCTATTCACATGATGCGTTCGCACATGTTCTCTTTGCATCTTCAGTCTAAAAATAACATAAGAATTGTTAGAATTTACAAAAAATATTTTTAAAATAATGTTAAGAGAGAAAAAAATTATTTACAAAAATTAATATAACTTAATACACCAACCTACGACTTCAGTTATTCTAGATAAGGAGGAGAAGCGGAAACCTTAGAGTTCAAAGAAAGAACAAGCTGTTTGATATATAAGGACTCAAGGGTTGTTAGTAATCACTATGGCCTGTACCACCAATAATGGAGAAATGCTTTATATTAACTTCGATTTTACATATAGAAGCATGGTTTTTTATATTAGAAAATTCTGGTTTACTCAGTTTCTGGCCCGTTCTAAAACAATATCCCATATGGCTACGATATTTCATCTGCAGTAATCTTGCCGCAGGTTACTGCAGATGAGTTGAAGACGTAGGTTGGTGTAAAATCTTGGTCATTCATTCTTCTCCTTCTCCTTTGAGTGATTAGGTGAGAACTGGGTCTTTTTTACTGGAATCTATTCAAGTTATATTAATTTGTGTAAATAATTTTTTTTCTCTCTTAACTTTATTTTTATAATATTTGTTGTAAATTCTAACAATTCTTATGTTATTTTACAGACTGAAGATGCACAGAGAACATGTGCAATACTTATCTTGTGAATAAACTTTGGCCTATTTGATATGTTTTGTAGACCCTGCTGTATGCTTTTATACTATATATATATATATATATATATATATATATATATATATATATATATATATATATATATATATATATATATATATATATAACACAAAATGCCTGACGATTTATTCAGAATCATTTTGGGACTAACATACTCTTTAACCTTACAAAACATTGCGAAATTGACATCGGCTTTTGTGCAATACTTTTCTTTCAGTAATTCTAAAAAAAATACGTGTCTTTAAGTATCTTTCGCGATGACACTCGAAGTCAAACAAAGCTTTCGATATCACAAGCACAGAACACAGTCACTGAGAGACAAAATTGTGGGATTATAAATTACGTTATTATTGAGTAATTCTAAAGTATGCCTATCGGGAAATCTAATTATACATTACATAAGATACTACAATAATTCTCACTATTACACAGAATATATGATATACAGAGTAAAATCATATTTCATACCTTTAGTGAAGCAACACTCACACACACACACACACACACACACACACACACACACACATATATATATATATATATATATATATATATATATGTGTGTGTGTGTGTGTGTGTGTGTGTGTGTGTGAGTGTTGCTTCACTAAAGGTATGAAATATGATTTTACTCTGTATATCATATATTCTGTGTAATAGTGAGAATTATTGTAGTATCTTATGTAATGTATAATTAGATTTCCCGATAGGCATACTTTAGAATTACTCAATAATAACGTAATTTATAATCCCACAATTTTGTCTCTCAGTGACTGTGTTCTGTGCTTGTGATATCGAAAGCTTTGTTTGACTTCGAGTGTCATCGCGAAAGATACTTAAAGACACGTATTTTTTTTAGAATTACTGAAAGAAAAGTATTGCACAAAAGCCGATGTCAATTTCGCAATGTTTTGTAAGGTTAAAGAGTATGTTAGTCCCAAAATGATTCTGAATAAATCGTCAGGCATTTTGTGTTAGAGTCACATAGAACCAGAAGTTCCAATTCGTTTTGCTAAGTAAATGACCTCATACTTCTCTGCTATAATGATTTATGGGGGATTTCTTTGAAGTGAAGAGAGAATTCTTATTGTTCAGAGACTGTGTACAGTACGTGTAACATTAATTGTAGAATCTCCTCTCCCTCTTTCAGTTTTAAAGGTCACCATGTAAACTAGTAAAACAAATGATTGTTGGTCACTCGGTTTTAGGAACTTTTTGTGAGATCTAATATTGAGCGTGATAATAGTATTTAAATTGTAATGGCACCTATCAAGTGAGTTTGGTGAATTTTGCAGCTGCAGAAAAAGCAAAAATCAGAGGTATAAGGTAAAGTGAATTTTGTATTTTGACCATGGTTAAAAGCAAATCTTGGAGTTTGAAGATGGGGCATTCAAAGTATTGATATCTGTGTTACATTTTGTGATTTGAATTATTTAATTCATTTATTTATATTTTTGCATGCTTTGTGTGTTTGCAGCCTCTTAGTTTTTTACATTGTATTGTTGTTGACGGATGCGAATTGGTATGTTCATCATCCAACCCCCAATCATCAAACACCAAATTACAATCCTTTAGCCTTAGTAGTTTTTATTTTATTTAAGGTTAAAGTTGGCCATAATTGTGCGACTAACAACGATATAGGACAGGCAACTAATGGGCCGTGGCTCATTCAGTTTGTTTGGCGTGTTTTTACTTGCCTTTCTTCTTTGCAGAGTTTTATTAAATGCAAATAAATCTAAACGAGGCCTTGCTCAAAAATACTTGGTAACGAATTTTCTCACTGTAGAATATGTAGAATATTGAGGTAGAATATTAACGTTTAGTAAATAAGGGTGAGTATTATAAGGTTCAAAAGATAAAGAGAGTAAAACATCATCCAGGTTTACTTATAATTGGCAATATTTTGAAATGCCTGTGTTTATTTCATTGACGGAGCATTAAAATGTGAGTTGTACCCATTGTTTGACTGCTTATGTTAGATAAATATTCTATTTCCTCAGTGTGAAAATGGCTTAAATCAATGTTCCTAACTAGTCAGAGAAAAAAATAGAAATTCACTCAACTGAGAAAAAAAAATCTCTTGTTTATACTATTCAACAAAAGAGACCCGATTCTGTGGGGGGAAATTATCTTGCTCGTACATAAGCCAATAAGACAAATTACTGTGGGAGGAATTTAAGTAACCCATGGATACGACACTATTAATCCTGTCTGTCAAATAAACGAGTAAAAGTTAACAGGAAATCCGAATTTATGGGACAGATACAATTGCTCACGAGAAATTAGTGTGACCTAAAGTCTGCCATAGACAAGCATAATTCTTAATGTGAAAACCTTGCATGGAGAAACACGAGGCCTAGATAAAGATTTACGAGAGTTATCTTGTTATAAAAAAGGTAAGCAAAAGGATTAAGTTGTACTAGTGAATCCAATCTATTCTAGATGGCGATAAAGAAAAAGTTAGAGAAGACGAAAATGAAGATATTTAGTGTCTTAAGGCTTGGAGGAAAGTCCTTCGACCGGCGCACTGACAGACACAGTGGCGATGGGTGCTGGTTTTGGGCTGCCCCGCAGGAGATTTCTTCATGAATCTTATTTCCCTTAAACATTAGCGGATAAAGACGGAAAATATATATATCTAAATTCCAATTGCTTTTTTGGTCCATTTCCATGAACTTGTTTCCTTTCTTATATAATTTACATACTAAAATGTCTATTGATGCACATAATTTTCATTTATAATTTCAAGAAAACTGATAAGCATCACCGCCTGCCCGTTTAACGAAAGGCATATTGTGAGTTTGCTGAGCCTCGTCTCTTGGAAGTGATCATGAAAAATCCACCGGTAATAAATAGATGTTATTTATTTTAATATTTAACCAATGATTTGCTTAAAAGTGTATTTATTCATCCTACCACCCCCATTCCGAATGGGGTGTAGTGAGAAGGATTCCCTGAAACGGAGCTGGTTCTATCCGTGAAACAGGGCTTGTTGTGCCCGTAGACTTAGTTACTTTACAAATTTGTCATCCACAATTTCTGCACATGACTTATTATTTGGAAAAGAATACTATAGGGTAAACATCAATGACATCAAAGAGGGTGGAGTTTGAGAGGGGTGTTGACAGAGAGAGAGAGAGAGAGAATGAGAGGGAGAGGAAGTGAGAGAGAGAAGACGGGGTGTTAGGGAGAAGAAAGAGGAGAAAAGACAGGTAGGGTTACAGAGAGACAGAGACAGAGACAGAGAAGAGCGGGTGTTAGGGAGGAGAGAGAGAGAGACAGAGAGAGTAGAGCGGGTGTTAGGTAGGAGAAAGATGGAAAAAGTGAGTGAGAGAGAGAGAGACAGAAAAGAGGGGTTATTTGGGAGAAGAGAGAAAGAGAGAGAGGGCGCTGGTTTTAGTGAGAAGAAAGGGGGAAAGAGACAGTGATGGTTGGAGAGAGAAAGAGAGAGTAAGAAAAAGGAGCTTTCTCCTTTCTTTCTTTTTCATTTAACCAGACTGAGCCACACCAATGCGTGGCGTAGTACAGCTAGTATATATATATATATATATATATATATATATATATATATATATATATATATATATATATATATATATAATATATATACAAAGGTTTATTTGCCACGAAGGAAAAAAATGAAAAAACGAGTTGGCCGAGTACTTTCGGTCCTATTCGGTCCGAATACGACCGAAAGTACTCGGCCAACTCGTTTTTTTGTTTTTTTTCCTTCGTGGCAAATAAACCTTTATTTATACATAGCATCACGTTTTATATACTTCGTGATCAAGTTATTCATATATATATATATATATATATATATATATATATATATATATATATATATATATATATATATGTATGTGTGTGTGTGTGTTTGTGTATGTCTGTGTGCTTGCGTGTTTTTAAATATTTTTTTTATCACAAATAAATGAGAAAGAGAGACAGACGACAGACAGAGAAAGATTGAGAAATACTAATGAGAATTTCCAATCCAGAATCCCCACGTATTCCCATTATGATTTCCAAATGACTAAAAGTGAGAAAATATCCACCACAGCTCTTCCCACCCCACACTTTCCAATTAATGTTGTGGAAATGTAGATTAGCATACCTTCACTCTAATTGTATGCAAATCTCCGTTTCCACAACTTTAATTAGAGGAGAATATTATTGCAAAAGCCTCCTCTCATTTAATCATAAGGAAATTATTATGAAAGGGAAATGATGGGATGGTTCTCAGATCTTCCTCATCTCTCGTCTCAGGTCGTCCGGTCAGTCTCTCTCTCGCTCTCTCTCTCTCTCTCTCTCTCTCTATCTATCTATCTATCTGTATATATATATATATATATATATATAGTATATATATATATATATATATATATATATATATATATATATATATACATATTATTATATATATATATATATATATATATAGTATATATATATATATATACATATATATATATATATATATATGTGTGTATATATATAATAGTATAATATATATTATATAGATATATATTATGTTGTGTAATATATATATACTATACATATATATCTATATATATATATATATATATATATATATCATAGCATATACATATATAGATATATATATATAATATCTATCTATATAATATAGTATATAGTAATATATAATGTATATATATATAGTTATATATATGACTGGTAAACAAAAATGTTCTGTAACGAACAGCAGGGTTCCATCTAATAAAAGGAGCCCATAAAACACCATTTTGGTGTTTTTATGGGCTCCTTTTATTAGATATATATATAGATAAATAGATATATATATATTATAATATAGAATATATATATATAATATGTAAATATGTATATAATAGATATATTATATCTAGATTATATATAATATATACATATTATATATATATAATATATATATAAATATATATATATATACAGATAGATAGATGATATATATAATAATATATTATATATATTATATAATAATATAATAATAGATATATATATACAGAATAGATAGTATTATCCTATCTATATATATATATCCCTATATATATACTATATATATATCTATATATATATATATATCATATATATCGTATATATATATATCTATATATATATACTATATATCTCTTATCTCTCAGATCTAGAGCTACTCTCATATATATAATATATATATATCATCTATTATCTATTATATACTATCGTATTATCTATCACTATAATCTATCTATAATATATATATCTATCTATGTATAATGTCTCTATCTCTACTATATATATCCTAATATATATATATATATATATGTATATGTTTTTTTTTTTTTTATATCTCTATATAGTATATTATATATATATATCTATATATACAGAGAAGCTAGCTAGATAGACTATATCTCTACGATATATATATCTATTATATATCTATATATCTATCTCCCTATACGTTCTTATACCAATCTAATATAATATATCTATATAATATCTATAATTTATATATCTATGTACTATATATATACATATTCATATATATATATATATATATATATATATATATATATATATATATATAAACATATATGCAACATTGGTTTGTTGAACTTTCACCCATAAATATCACACTCAAGAATATTTTCCAGAATGTCTTTTGAACAGTAGAGTTTGATTTTTGTTCTTATCCAAATTTACATTCAAACGTTTATAAAATAATATTACTTATAGGTTATTATTATTATTATTATTATTATTATTATTCTTTTTTTTTTTTTTTTTTTTTTTTTTTTGCTCTATCACAGTCCTGCAATTCGACTGGGTGGTATTTATAGTGTGGGGTTCCGGGTTGCATCCTGCCTCCTTAGGAGTCCATCACTTTTCTTACTATGTGTGCCGTTTCTAGGATCACACTCTTCTGCATGAGTCCTGGAGCTACTTCGGCCTCTAGTTTTTCTAGATTCCTTTTCAGGGATCTTGGGATCGTGCCTAGTGCTCCTATGATTATGGGTACGATTTCCCCTGGCATATCCCATATCCTTCTTATTTCTATTTTCAGATCTTGATACTTATCCATTTTTTCCCTCTCTTTCTCTTCAACTCTGGTGTCCCATGGTATTGCGACATCAATGAGTGATACTTTCTTCTTGACTTTGTCAATCAACGTCACGTCTGGTCTGTTTGCACGTATCACCCTATCCGTTCTGATACCATAGTCCCAGAGGATCTTTGCCTAATCGTTTTCTATCACTCCTTCAGGTTGGTGCTCGTACCAATTATTACCGCAAGGTAGCTGATGTATCTTGCACAGGCTCCAGTGGAGGGCTTTTGCCACTGAATCATGCCTCTTTTTGTACTGGTTCTGTGCAAGTGCCGGGCATTCACTTGCTATGTGTTTTATGGTTTCATTTTTCGTATTGCACTTCCTACATATGGGAGAGATGTTATTTCCGTCTATCGTTCTTTGAACATATCTGGTTCTTAGGGCCTGATCTTGTGCCGCTGTTATCATTCCTTCAGTTTCCTTCTTTAGCTCTCCCCTCTGTAGCCATTGCCAATTGTCATCGCTGGCTAGTTCTTTAGTCTGTCTTATGTATTGTCCATGCATTGGTTTGTTGTGCCAGTCCTCTGTTCTGTCTGTCTTTCTCCTGTCTCTGTATATTTCTGGGTCTTCGTCTACTTTTATTAGTCCTTCTTCCCATGCACTCTTTAGCCACTCGTCTTCACTGTCTTTCAGATATTGCCCCAGTGCTCTGTTTTCGATGTTGACGCAGTCCTCTATACTTAGTAGTCCTCTCCCTCCTTCCTTTCGTGTTATGTATAGTCTGTCCGCATTTGCTCTTGGGTGTAGTGGTTTGTGTATTGTCATATGTTTCCTGGTTTTCTGATCTATGCTGCGGAGTTCTGCCTTCGTCCATTCCACTATTCCTGCGCTGTATCTGATTACTGGCACTGCCCATGTGTTTATGGCTTTGATCATATTTCCGGCGTTGAGTTTTGACTTGAGTATCGCCTTGAGTCTCTGCATATATTCTTTCCTGATCGTGTCCTTCATCTCTTGGTGTTTTATATCCCCTCCTTCCATTATTCCCAGATATTTGTATCCTGTCTCATCTATGTGTTTGATGTTGCTCCCATCTGGTAGCTTTATCCCTTCAGTTCTCGTTACTTTGCCTTTTTGTATGTTGACTAAGGCGCATTTTTCTATTCCAAACTCCATCCTAATGTCCCCAGATACAATCCTTACAGTCTGGATTAGGGTAGCTATTTCCTTGATGCTCTTACCATACAGCTTGATGTCGTCCATGAACATCAGATGGTTGATTCTGTTACCTCTTTTCTTGAGTTGGTACCCGGCATCCATCTTATGTAAGTACTTTTTGTCATGGTAACTCATGGCTACTACGAAGAGTAGTGGGGACAGTGAGTCGCCCTGGAAGATCCCTCTCCTGATATTAACCTCTGCTAGTCTTATTCCAGAGCTTGTAAGTATTGTATTCCAGTTGCGCATTGTATTTTTGAGGAAGCTGATGGTGTTTTCCTCTGCCCCATATATTTCAGGCATTCTATTAGCCATGTGTGTGGAATCATGTCGAAGGCTTTCTTATAGTCTATCCATGCCATGCTTAGGTTGGTTTTTCCTTCTCCTACTGTTCTTCATTACCATTTTGTCTATCAGGAGCTGGTCTTTTGTGCCCTACACTTCCTTCTGCAGCCTTTCTGTTGGTGGGGGATGGTGTTTGTCTCCTCTAGGTAGTTGTATAGCCTTTCACTGATGATACCTGTTAGTAACTTCCACATTATTGGTAGGCAGGTGATAGGCCTGTAGTTACTGGCTATATTTCCCTTACTCTTGTCTTTTTGTACTAAGGATGTTCTTCCTGTGGTCATCCATTTGGGTGCTTGGTGATTTGAGATACAATGCTGGAGTTGTTCTGCTATTCGTGGGTGTAGGGCCTTGAAGTTTTTGAGCCAGTATCCATGGACTTCATCGGGACCTGGGGCTTTCCAGTTTGGCATTTTCTTTAGTTGGTGTCTGACTGTGTCTGTCGTGATCTCTGTGAATCTTTGTTTTATTCTCCATTTTTCTTCTTCTTCTTCTTCTTCTTCTTCTTCTTCTTCTTCTTCTTCTTCTTCTTTATTATTATTATTATTATTATTATTATTATTATTATTATTATTATTACTGCAGAGAAGCAACGAAAATGTTAATCAGGAGTATTATTTTGGAAAACGTAGAAAATAGAACAATAAAACAAGATTATTATTTGTTGTACTGAGGGCAATAATTTTTCTAAGTAAGCGTAATCCTACTTATTTTCGAAAGAGTCTCTTGGCTAAGAAAACGGAATAGAGTATATATCAGCTTTAAATGCTCTCAAATCCTTCCATTAATGTGCTTAGCCAGCTGGATACTCAGTGAGTACTGTAATCACCCCTCTACTTACCATGCTCACCAATACCAGTTTTCAGAGGAGACACATAAATATATGTAAGTCTATATCACTATAAATATATGAATATAATATATATATATATATATATATATATATATATATATACATATATATATATATATATTATATATATATATATATATATATATATATATATATATATATACTATATATATATATATATATATATATATATATATATATATATATATATATATATATATATATATATACCATACATATATAATCATATATATGTATATATCATTATATATATATATACACACAGATATAGTATA
>NC_061100.1:96665503-96673003 GCF_015104395.2 Macrobrachium nipponense | reverse complement strand
AAGAATGATGTAATCGATGATGCAATCACTAAGTGTTCTGGTGCTGAATTACGAAATAGCTTACTGAGTACATACGTGAACAATATAGTTGATAAATTAGACGATATTGCAAACAACGAAAATAAGATCATTTCATGCCCATTGATGAATGTGGTGGTTCCCCAAAACTTGATGTTGTAAAAAAAGGTTTTGATATTATCCTTATTTCGAAATGCGAGTGTGAAGAACCAATAGTTACTCAACCTAATCAAGTGAAGGGGTGTGAAAATATGAACACTAAAAATATCGGTGAAATAATAACTGCATATGTTTACCAAAATATGCTAAATGGGGGAGGGTTCGCTTCTATAAATAATGTACGTAGGTCCTTGGGTGCCAAAAACTTAGCCAACAGTACTTATCAGAGGTACAAGAAATATATTGAAGAACTTGCAGACATGAAAAACAAGGAAACATTAAAAGAAGTTGACAAGGCAATCTTTTCTTTTTTATGAAAGCATTGGTGTAAAGCCTGATGAAAACGGAGTCTTGGACATTGAAGTGATTTATGATGGCATATGGATGAAAAGGGGGCATCAGTCTCACATTGGTGTAGGAGTTCTTACGGAGGGCTACACAGTAAAAATTGTAATGCATGTGTGACTTTGAACAACAAATAAAAAAAAAAAAAAAAAATAACCAAAGAACAATATGAGGAAGCTTGTGAAAATCATAAGCAATCAGGAAATTGCAAGAAACATTTTGATTAACCGTCAGGGAACATGGAAACTGCTGGTGCTGTTGCAGTCTGGAAACGGTCATTGCATAGAAATTTCAGGTATAAAGTGCTTGTTGGAGATGGTGATTCGGCAGCATATAAAGCTGTATGTAGTATGAATGATGGCGCTGGCCCTTATGGCACTTCATGCCCAGTAACAAAGGATGAGTGTCTCAACCATATCCAAATGAGAATTGTATACCGTCTAATGGCCTTGAAGAAAAAATATGTAACCAAAGTTATAACAGCTACAAACAAAGTTCGGTTTAGGAGTGAATTGGGTGGAATACATAAACTAAGTGATATTACAGTATTGAAGATTGGAAAATATTTTGGTATGGCAATAAGAACAGGATCTAAAGATCCTATTGACCCTGTAGCTGCCATGAAGGGAAAAATAATGGCAATTATGTTGTATTTAACTAGTAATGATGAAAATCATGATCACTCATACTGTTGTGAAGGGGAAACGAGTTGGTGCTTTTACAATCGTGACTTGGCAAAAAATGCGACACCGACGAGTCACAAAGTGATGAAGGTGAAGCTATAGCTTTCCGAGGAACAGAAAAAAGCAGTGCCACATATTTTTGAAGAACTTTCCTCGGATGTACTTTTAAAAGGGTGTGTGAAAGGTCGCACGTAAAACGTAAACGAAGCCTTTAATGCTAAAATATGGGCTAAATCTCCAAAGGCTAAACTTCATGGCAAGAATACCGTAGCATTTGCTTTTAATGATGCTGCAACTGAGCATAACATTCGTTGTGCAGCAAGTACATTGCTCCCTAATATTTGTGGAACAGTAGGAGAATCCTTATGAAACAAGGAAAAGAATGTCAGGAGTGCATGAAAGCATAAAAAAAAGGCGAAGAACATCAGGTGCAGATAACTATAATGCAGGAGCTCATTAGGCCATGCAAACCTGGCAACAATGAGAAGAGTGGCACTCTATGAACCCCCCTCCCCCCCGCCCCCAAATGAGTATATTGCGATTATTTTGTATTAGAGGGATAATATCTCTGAAAAGAGAGAGGGGACCAGGTGCCAGCTAAGCTTTTCATGACAGCTCTGAGTGTGACGGTAAGACAAACTTTGACCGCGTTTTTCTCAAGACATTAGTTTTATACATTCAAATCTTAATTACTCAGCTATTTATGGATGGATTTGAATGCTTTGAAAGGCATTCTATTCAGTGAATATTTAGGAATAATTATGCATGTTAAATTTTCTTTTTTATTTGTATTACTTTTTTACATATAATATTTAATATATCTATTTTAAGTTTTTTGGTACCATACGCTATTTTATTTTTTCATTGTAAAGAAAACATCATTTGACAATTTTATTCCTGCGTTTTTGTTCTCTATACTATAAATTTTGATTTAGTTTTTACATCTTTGAAATTTATTGACAAATAATGGTGGCATGGGCTTTAAAAAATTTGAAAAATATGTATTAAAAAAGCCAAAAAATATTCACAAAAAATACATTTTTGTTCCTATTATAGAAATATTGTATGTATACATTCCTTAAAACACTATAAATTAGCACTGTAAATTTCATTAAGATAGCTTATGATAACCCAAACCCCCAGGCCGATACTTAAGGCGTTAAGCGATCCTTGGAAAAGTTACTGCGATTGTATATGACACAACATATATGTGAGTAAAATCTTATTTTTGTTCTTGTTTTCCAAAAGGGAAGGGCGAAATATAAACCATGAGCTTCCTTCGTCTATCTTGAAATGTAGTATCCACAATAGCCAGTTCAAAGTGAAAAAAATAAATATGTTTTATCTCTATAAAGTTTCCCTGTTGTCTAAATGAGAAAACAGAACATGCAATACATGTCTTATGCATAACAAATTTCTGTAACTATTATGCAATTTATCCAGTTAAACGTTCTCATTCATAACAGAAAGATTGTTATGAACCAGCGGGTGAACACGTGTATGTGTCTCAGAGAGAGAGAGAGAGAGATGAAAGGTTCATCGTTGAAATGACAATAAAAAGAGATTAAAAACATACATGGGTGGAAGGTAAGGATGAATTTAAGGAAACTGATAAGCAAGTATCTGTCAATATGAAACTGATAATTTAGAACCGTAAGACAAATGAAATGGTAATTTTTTAGAATCATAGGATTTAGGAGCTATCCTTCAACAGCTGTAAATCTAACCAAATGCCCAAAGCAAAAGACAATATAATAGGAAAAGAATGACTTCACAAATCTTTTTTTTCTCTTTTTTTTTAAGTTAAGGTAACAGGAAACCTCTGTCATCTAATTTTGACAAATCCCTCAGTAAGCCCTTGGAATGCCACCTTCTTGAATTATATTCCTATAACGTTACTGAATTTTGTATAGGGAAAGAATATTTATCTTGCATATTCAAACGAATTGTACATCCATAATTCAAAGCATTAATGAGTTCTGTCGCCCTTAACATGAACTGCATATATTTCCTGGGCTGAGAGAGACAAGCTGTGAAGTATGCACTTGACAGAGTGATTTATGTTCACGGGGTTGGAAAGAAGTTGACGCATAAGAGGCGTTGATTATGATGAATAATAAATTTCCCAATGAATTTGGATGCAAATATCTTCCGTTCGAGTTGAATGTATTTCTACTTATTATTCCCTCTGAAATGCTTAGAGTGTTATGGTGAGTAAAATACTTTTTCACTAATTCAATACTATAGGACTTTGTACGAACGGATATAAAAGTATATATATGTATACACACACACACAGACACACACACACACACACATATATATATATATATATATATATATATATATATATATATATATATATGTGTGTGTGTGTGTGTGTGTGTGTGTCTGTGTGTGTGTGTGTGTGTGTGTGTGATCTTCTGGGATTTTTTTTTAACCAATGCGAATTGTCTTTGGGTCTGTTGCATTTTATGTTTACATATGGATGTGTGTGAACGTTTTTGTTTCATGTATACGTAAATAATCAATTTTTTTATCTCATTATTTTCCCTTAACGTCATGATCTTCCAGGACTCTAGCCATTATAGATAAAATTAAAACGCACTAGTGATTTTAGACGAAAGATAGGATAATTATTGAATCAACTTGTTGATATTACAGATTAATCATTTTATAACTTTATACAGGTTGTAGGACCTCTTGGATTAGCCATCTTCTGGGTCAATCAACAGACGACGGTGTCGATTCTTCACACCTGTGAAAAGTATGCCATGTTTGTATAATCTTCTTTGCCTTGCTGTCGGATGCCATGTTTTTTTTCTAAAGCCAATACAAATATTTTAAAAACTTTATGCATTATCAGTTAATCAAATTACTTAAGACTAGTTATATCGTAAAAGGATTTTAGTGAATAAATTTTCCTAAATTATCTACAGAAGCTCAAATTTTAATTGTTAATAATGAATAAATATCACTTTTTATGAAAAAATGGGGCAGGGATTAATGCTTTACATGCAGATATAATTCCTCTGTCTTCATTATACACACATGTGTACATATGCGTACACATTATATATATATATATATATATATAATATATATATATATATATATTTATATGTATATATATATATATATATATATATATATATATATATATAACAAACAATTACCTAATGATATTATCATTTTTTTCATAACGCTGTTCAATAAAAAAAAAATACAGACACTATGATGAAAGATTCAGTTATCAGATATAGTTTATTTTTCCTTCGTGGGTTATACCTTTATTTATACATACATACATCAATACATACTAAAAACATACATACATATATATATATATATATTATATATATATATATATATATTATATATCCTTAGAAAACGGCACCTGCCTAAAAACCATCCACTATAAAATTTAAAATTCTGTTCAATTCGATCCAGTAGTTTCGATGTCTATAGCGAACATACATAGTCCTACTGGCACACAACACACACACACACACACACACACACACATATATATATATATATATATATATATATATATATATATATATATATATATATAATTCCCCATGATAAGAAAAGATACTAATTCAAAATACCCTGTAAAATATGTAAATACCCTGTTAATTCTCACCTCTTGTATGTGAGAAGAAGAGTCTACCCAGCTCACAGAAACGATGAAAGAATTCATCTTACCGACCGACCAATGACTCAGGTGGAAGCGTATAATTCGAATTAAAACTTTGTAGAATGGCTGGAATCACCCTTCTCTCTAACCTTACAGATTCGCGTCAGCCCTTAATCGGGTTCTTTTTCAAGCACCTGTTATAGCAATGTAAAAGTAAAATTATATAAGAAAATTATTTAATAACATCACCTCTATATATGGATATTGCCATTTAAAAAAAAGAAAGGAAGGCCAATGGGTGTTCAATTTTTAAGAAACGTTTACATTTCATAGTATCTCCTCGCTGTTACACAATGTTTATACGCTAACTTGTAACTGGCAAAACTTCCAAAACGTAATTCATTTTTTTATCCCATTTTTTCAAAAATAATTCGTATCCTTCATCATTTTTCTACAAATATGTGAAAAAGTTCTTGACTAATAGTCTTCAGCCATGTCAATCTGTTCCTAATGTACCAAAATTATGAATGTATGCCTCGATTCTTGTATCCATTCCAACGTATTCAAATTGTAGATAAAAAAGGAATCCAGAATACTTTTCCGGCCTTGGTTATTAATACACTAATATCTAAAAATCCTAAAACCTTGGGTTCATTGTTCTCCCACATGGATAAACTCCCGGCTTTGATGCGGTCTTTGGTAGTTTATTGTTTTACTTGCCCACAATGTAAGATTGAGAAATGGGTGGGAGCCAAGAAAAGATTGCTCAAGGGCGGAATAGATTCTCATCTTGGAATCAATCGTAGTAAAGGATGTACTTTAAAAACAAAAGAATTCTTTAATATAAGAGAACATGCCAATAAATTTATAATTTTATTTACAAACTGTGATTTCGGTATCATGTCTCAAGCACCCAATGATCATCTTTTCTCTATTTTGGAGTCTCTAACGATTAAGCAGCTTTTGCCCTCGTTAGATAGTCAGATTTCCTCCAATGTCTTGTTGATAGCATAGTTGCCGTCCTCCCTTCCAAGAAGAAGAATGCCACTCAGTTTTTTTTAGCTTCCTAGAGATAGGTACTTGTCTTAGAGTTCTCTTAACTTGTTGTGTTTTTATTTTACTTTTTTTTTGCTTTGTTTTTACATAGATTATTTAGCGTTTTTATGATTTTTACTTATGTGATTAACATTTCACTGAATTTGTCATTGATTTGAGACGTTACAATGACCTATCTCCATCATGTTCCTTCTATATATATATATATATATATATATATATATATATATATATATATATATATATATATATATATATATATATATATATATATATATATATAATATAGGCAGTACCCGTGTTACAGCAGTGATTCTATTCTCGGTAGGGCTTAACCCGAACCTGATGTAACCCCGGGACTACCTGTATAAAAGCAAGATGATTATATAAAAATTACAGCCACGAAGGAAACAGTGAAACGATGAGATAATAAGTACTTTCGTCTTATTAGCAAGACATGGTCACAGTTGCTGTGACTATGTCTTGGTGATAAGGCGAACGTATCTAGAATCCCGTCGTTTTACTCTTCTCTTTGAGGCTGTATCTTTGTTTATATATGTATATATATATATATATATATATATATATAGATATACATACATACATACATATATATATACATCTATATATATACATATATATATAGATATAATATATATATATAATATATATATATATATATATGTGTGTGTGTGTGTGTGTATTATACTATTATATACTAACAGGTGTACTTGTGGGCGGTGGGCTTACCTTAGATAGGAAAGCACATTTAAATATACGCCTTATCCCCTTACATAGCTGGGTGCAAGAGATTGAAAGCTATTTTTAAAAATCTAACAAATATTTAGTATATTGCTGTCCTGTTTTTAAACTGGGCCATATAAGACAACAAATCGTCAGGTACTTAACTGACTGTATAGGACAATAAAAGGATAATAAATTCTCAGACGACTTAGACAAGCGTGAAAAACAAACATTAAATTAGTTCTAACCAATGTTATAAATTATATTTTATTCTAACTAATATTTATGAATTATACTGCGCAGTGATGAAGATAACTAATACATTTTATGTATGGATTCCAGTGCTCTGATGTTGTCTTGTGAGATGGGTGAATGAGCTAAGCTCTATACAAAGATACCTTCTTCATATGAAAAAAAAAAAAAAAAACTGATCACGAAACGAATAAGCTCTCTGTTTAACGATCCCAAGGAAATTCATTTATGTTATGAGTGTAAATAGGATTGTTAGCTCATAATGTGATCTGGAAAATAATAGAGAAACAGGTAGCTTACTATTCTGCCGCTGCCTGAGCGGTAAATACTAAGGATTACTGTAGGGTGGAGATGAAAGTTTCCTTTCCCCTTTTACGAGGTGACAGCCTCCTTTCTCAAATTATGTAGTAACTATACTTGATCAATATAGTATCAGGATATAATACCAATTTGTGCGGGTACCAACATTACTGATAAAAATCGCATTATATATATATATATATATATATATATATATATATATATATATATATATATATATATATATATATATATATATATATATATATATATATATATATATATATATATATATATATA
>NC_061100.1:96655503-96660503 GCF_015104395.2 Macrobrachium nipponense | reverse complement strand
ATATATTTTCATATGCTTAACCGAAGGGGAAATTTTTTCTCGATAATAGATTTCTCCCTGACCAGGGCGCGAACCTATGATCCTTTCAAGCCCAGAACGTCAGTAAAGAACTTTTCCTACTACACACCAGCGAGTTAAAAGTTCAAAAAAGTTCATGACTCTCACCCTCATATACCTTCGGCTTTTCGCGCGCAGGGTAAGGTGTTTAGTTGGTTTGGAGACAACATCAACCCCAAAAACTTAATCGACTCCCCGGTAGTAAAAAAGTGATTTAGTGCTTTTGAACAGCAACGTAGCCAATCTATCAGTCATTTATCGACGGATTTCCGTGATTCTTATATACATATATCGAGCTACAATGTCCTTAATATCTAATTCGCGGCTACCTTTTTTCTGGTCTATTTCCTAACCAATTCCTTAATCCTTATTTGCCATCTTTATTATATATACAATTATTTATTATATATATATTTTATAATATAAATATATAAATATTATATAATATATATAATTAATATTAATATAATTAATATATTTATATTATTAATATAATACCGAGCTAAACAATGTTTCTTATTAATATCTTAATTCGCTCTACCCTCGGGATTTAATATTTTCATATTATGCTTTTAACGTAAGGGGAATTCCGATAAGTCAAGATTTGCCTGGACCAAGGGCGCGAAAAACCTATGCAAATGGCCTTTCAAAACCCAGGAACGTCAGTGAAAAGCTTTTCCTACTACACCACCGTGCGATTTACGAAGGCTAAAAGTTCATAAGTCGCCTCTTCACCCTCATATACCTTAACGAACGCGAGGGTAATAATTAGCTTGGTTTGGCCCCAGGAAACAACATCAACCACTCGACTCCGGTTTAGTGAATCCTAGTAGTGCTTTTGACAGCACGTAGCCAATCTATAAGTCATATCAAATCATTCCGTGAATCATATAAAACCATATATCGACCGCTAGCAATGTCCAGGTTTAATATCAGGATTCGCTGGCTACAGCCATCGGAATTGAACATATTTTCATATATCGCTTAACCGAAGGGGAATTTTTTTCTCCGATAATAGATTTGCCTGGACCAGCGCAAACTATGGATCCTTTCAAACAGCGAAAACGTACAGTCGAGCCAATTTTCCAATAAGTCTATCACCATTTCCGCGAGAGGCTTAAAAGTTCATGTCTTGCCTCTCACCCTTCATATACTTTCGCGCGCAGGCGGTAATAGTTGGTTTTGGAGACAACATCAACCCACCTCGACTCGGTAGTGTGTAGTGCTGACAGAACACGTAGCCAATCTATAAGTCAATATCACATTTTCCGTGGATTCATATACATTTATCGAGCTACCATGTCCTTTAAATATCTAATTCGCTCTACCTCGCGGAAATTAATATATTTTCATATGATTGCTTAACCGAAGGCCGGGGAATTTTTTCTCGATAATATGATTTGCCTGGACCACGGGCGCGAACCTCCGGGGTATGGATCCTTTCAAACCATTTCCGGAACGTCATGTAAGCTTTTCCTACTACACCACCGCGAGAGGTTAAAAGTTCATGTTCGCCTCTCCACCCTCATACCTACCTTTGCGCGCAGGTAATTAGTTGGTTTGGAGACACATGCAACCACCTCGATCCGCGACGTGTTTGTCAGTGCTTTTGCACAGCACGTAGCCAAATTCTATAAGTCATATCACATTTCCGTGATTCATGTATACATTATATCGAGCTACAATGTCCTTTAATATCTAATTCGCTCTACCTTCGCGAAATTTAATATTATTTTATATATCTTTAACCGAAGGGTGGAATTCTTTTCTCGATAATAGCATTTGCCTGGACCAGGGCGCGAACCTAGGGATCCTATTCAAACCAGGAACGTCAGCTGATAGCTTTTCCTACTACACCACCGCGCAGGGTTAAAAGTTCATGTCGCCTCTCACCCTCATATACCTTTCGCGCCCGCAGGTAATTGCTAGTTGGCTTTGGATAACACATCAACCACCTCGACTCCGGTAGTGTTTGTAGTGCCTTTTGACGAGCCACGTAGCCCAATCTATAAGTCATATCACATTTCCGTGATCATAACATAAACGAGCTACAATTGTCCTTTAATATCTAATTCGCTCTTTTTTTGTATACCCTCGGAATTAATATATTTTCATATATTGCTTAACGAAGGGAATTTTTTTTCGATAATAATTTGCTGCACCAGGCGCGAACCTATGGATCTGTCAAACCCAGAAACGTCAGCTGAAAGCTTCCTACTACACCACGCCGAGAGGTTAAAAGTTCGATTGTCCCTCTTCACACGCTCATATACTTTCGCCGCAGATAATTAGTTGCGTTTGGAACACATTCAACCACCTCGACTCCGGTAGTGTTTGTTAGTGCTTTTGACAGCACGTAGCCAATCTATAAGTCATATCACATTTCCGTGATTCATATACAAATTCGAGCTCAATGTCCTTTAATATCTAATTCGCTCTACCTAAAACGAATTAACATATTTCATATATGCTTAACCGAAACGGGGAATTTTTTTCTCGATAATAGATTTTGGCCTGGACCAGGGCATCAACCTATTGGGATCCTTTCAAACCCAGATTGCAGGAAGCTTTTCCTACTACACCACCGCAGAGGTTATAGACTATAGATTGCTACGTGCTGTTCCAAAGGCATACAAACCACTACCGGAGTCGAGGTGGGTTGATGTTGTCTCCAAACCAACTAATTTACCTGGCGCGCGGAAAGGAAAACCTTTAATTACCCTGGCGCCCCGCGAGGTATACGAGGGTGAGAGGGCGACATGAACTTTTAACCTCTCGCGGTTGGTGTAGTAGGGAAAAGCTTCACTGACGTTCCTGCCGGGTTTGAAAGGATCCATAGGTTCGCGCCCTGGTCCAGGCAAATCTATTATCGAGAAAAAATTCCCCTTCGGTTGAGCATATATGAAATATATTAATTCCGAGGTGAGCGAATTAGATATTAAGGACATTGTAGCTCGATATATGTATATGAATCACGGAAATGTGATATGACTTATAGATTGGCTACGTGCTGTCAAAAATCACTACAAACACTACCGGAGTCGAGGTGGGTTGATGTTGTCTCCAAACCAACTAATTACCTGCGCGCGAAAGGTATATGGGTGAGAGGCGACATGAACTTTTAACTCGCCGGTGGTGTATGGAAAAGCTTCACGACTTCCTGGTTTTGAAAGGATCCTAGGTCGCGCCCTGTCCAGGCAAATCTATTATCGAGAAAAAATTCCCTTCGGTTAAGCATATAAGATATATTCCGAGGTAGCGAATTATATTAAAGGACATTGTAGCTCGATATATGTTTATGATCACGGATGTGGATATACTTATAGATTGGTACGTCTGTCAAAGCATACAAACACTACCGGAGTCGAGGTTGGGTTGATGTTCTCCAAACAATAATTACTGCGAAAGGTATGAGGGTGAAAAGGGTCGACATGAACTTTTAACCTCTCGCGTGGTGTAGTAGAAAAGCTTCACTGACTTCCTGGTTGAGGATCCATGGTTCGCAAAGCGGTCCAGGCAAATCTCTTATCGAAAAAATCCCCTTCGGGTAACATATGAAAATATATTATTCCGGGTAGAGCGAATTAGATATTAAAGGACATTGTAGCTCGAGTAGGATCAGGAAATGTGATATGACTTATAGATTGGCTACGTGCTGTCAAAAGCACTACAAACACTACCGGAGTCGAGGTGGGTTGATGTTGTCTCCAAACCAAACTAATTACCTGCGCGCGAAAGGTATGGTGGGTGAGAGGCGACATGAACTTTTAACCTCTCGCGGGTGGTGTAGTAGGAAAAGCTTCACTGACGTTCCTGGGTTTGAAAGGATCCATAGGTTCGCGCCCTGGTCCAGGCAAATCTATTATCGAGAAAAAATTCCCCTTCGGTTAAGCATATATGAAAATATATTAATTCTCCGAGGTAGAGCGAATTAGATATTATAAAGGACATTTGTAGCTCGATATATGTATATGAATCACGGAAATGTGATATGACTTATATTGCTACGGCTGTTCAAAAGGCCTAACAAACCAACTCCCAGGAGGTCGATTGATCTGTCTCCCAAACCAACTAATTCCTGCACGAAGGGATATGAGGGTGAGAGGGCGCATGAACTTTTACCTCTCCGGGTTGGTTGTAGAGGAAAAGCTTCACTGAGGTTCCTGGGTTGAAAGGATCCTGGTTCGTCGCCTGGTCCAGGCACAATCTAATTCGAAAAAATTCCCCCTTCGTTTACATATAAGAAAATATATTTAATTCCGAGCAGAGCGAATTGATATAGGATTTTGAGCTCGATATATTTGTAAATGAAACACGGAAAATGGTATTGACTTTATAGAATTGGCTACGTGCGTCAAACGCCTACAACACTACCGGAGGTCGAGGTGTTGATGTTTGTCTCCAACCAACTAATTTAACTGCGCGCCGAAAGGAAAATGAGGGTTGAAGAGGCGACATGAACTTTTAACCTCTCGTTCCGGTGGTGGGTTTAGTAAAGGAAAGCTTCCACGTGACGGTTCCTGGGGTTTTGAAAGAATCCATAGGTTTTCGCGCCCTGGTCCAGGCAAATCTATTATCGAGAAAAAATTCCAGCTTCGGTTAAGCATATATGAAAATAAAATTATTAATTCCGAGGTAGAGCGAATTAGATATTAAACGGACATTGTAGCTCGATATATGATATGAATCACGGAAATGTGATATGACTTATAGAGTTGGCTACGTGCTGTCAAAAGCACTACAAACACTACCGGAGTCGAGTGGGTTGATGTTGTCTCCAAACCTCCCAACTAATTATCTGCGCGCGAAAGGTATATGAGGGTGAGAGGTCGACATGAACTTTTAACCTCTCGCGGTGGTGTAGTAGGAAAAAGCTTCACTGACGTTCCTGGTTTTTGAAAGGATCCATAGGTTCGCGCTGCCTGGTCCAGGCAAATCTATTA
>NC_061100.1:96630503-96645503 GCF_015104395.2 Macrobrachium nipponense | reverse complement strand
TTTGTGTAGAAGTCACATTCGTCCATCACTAACTAACCCCTCGATTTCTATCCTTCCACACAACCTTCCCACCACAGGCATACATAAATTGTTTATTCCTCGTACCTCTGCTTTACATTTTCTAACCTCACTTCACACCTACTCTGCAACTTATCACATCCATTCTTAAAAAGAATGTTGGTGCCACAGCCAGTGTCAATCAAAGCAACCAAACACACCCCCTTGCATCTTACCTTCACACTCATACACTCATGGGCTCTATCCCTGAACCCTTCCTCATGCAACAACCCATCCCACTCATGCATCACCCTTATTGCCCGCACATTAGAGGACCCCCCCAACTGAATCCCCTGATTCATCCTCTTTCGCCAACACGCGCTCACCACATGACCTTCCACTCCAAATTCAATACACTTCACACGCTGTTCCTTATGCATCCTAGCTTAATGTCCATTCTTTCCACAGTTGCCACAAACCACATTCACACAGGTACCCCGACATCCACTAGCTACATGTCCTGTCTGCCCACATCTATAACATTAAATTTCCCTATCTCCCTGACACTCACTAACTAAATGTCCCGTCTTTCCATGCCCAAAACAAGCTCTTAACGCCCACCAATATTTATTCTTCTTATGCCATGGTTTCCCACATCTATAACACTTCTACTCCCTCTCATGGCTAACTGACCCTAACCTTCCGACACTGACACTCCTATCTCTCTTAGGGTTCACCATACTTATGTTACTGGCCTTAACGCTCCTATCAGCCATGCTTTCTGCCATTTGCCTCAGTCCTTCTAAGACTGCCTCCCTGTAGCTCCTAAACTCAGGCACACACTCATTCACTCCAGTCTTGATGCTGACACTTCTGCTCTCTTTCATACACCTATCCAATTCATATTCCTCAACTATCTCTATGATATCATTCCATGTCAATCTCTCATTCATCCATCTTTCTTTCTCCTTATGTTTCAAATTTATAAACTCATACACAATCTCAGGCACAGTCGTTAACAACTTCCTCATTAACTCCTTGCACTCATTTACTCCCTCATCCCCAAACGTTTTCCTAGCTAACGTCTCTAACTGGCATATATACATCAACAACGACTCACCAACATTCATTCTGGCCTCCTCAAAATCATTCTTTCCCCTATACTTAACACAACTGTTTGCCCTCTTAGCCTGCTCCATAATCCTAGTCTTCACACTCTCATACAACACATCCCCCACACTCATCATTATCCCAACATACTCAACAAATAAACTGTTAAAAATTCCCCTAACTCAACCCAAACTCTCCTATTATCCCCACACATTACTGTACACTATTTCTCATATTCCTTTAAAAAGTCCCCTATATCCCTACTACCATATTCCTCGCACTGTGCACTTCAGGGTACCACTCTCATATACACAACCTTTCGTATTTCTCACTCACTCTAACTCTCACTTCCGCTACTTCCATCCTGACCCCTCTTAACCTTTTCCGAGTACAGCGAATCCACTTCTGTACTCACCTCCATACTCTTAGCCACACCCTTCCTACCTTTCTTTTTCTTGCCTACTTGTTCCCACCTACCACTATCCGAATCACTCTCATCCTGTCCCTTATTCTCAGCCCTTTTCCCAACATCCTCACTCCTTGTCTCGTCCTGTCCGTCATCCTTACCAATCTTCTTCCCTTTAGTCTTATGCTTTTTCTCAGCTCCCTTCTTACCCTTGTCCTCAGTTCTATCCTTGTCCTGTGTCTTTTCTTTCTTTTCCTTACTTATCTCAAACACATCACCCTCTTCACTCGTACTCTTATCCACTCGCCCTCTCACCTTCTTCATCGCTTCAAGCCCGTCACCAGACCCACGAAGCCTACCCCCAACAGACCCTCTACAAGAAGTTCCCTAAACATTTCCTGCACAGTAATAAACACCAACTCCAGCTTCTCTAACATTTTCTCAATCATCGCTCTTCAGCCCCTTTTACTTCCTCTTTCATTCCCTCTTCTATACTTCTCAACATCCCTCTCAACTCTTCCAATTCCCTCTTTTGCTTCTCACACTCAATCCTCAGCCTCTAATTCTCCACTTCCACTCTTTCCCTAGCTTCCTTCGCCGACCTCAGTTCCTCCCTAAACCTCCTAATCTCGTCCAACCCTTCCATCTTTACCTCTCAAGCAGTCATATCGACCTTGCTGTCCCAGGTGTCCTGTTACAGCCACACAAGCAGTCCCTGTTCGGGTACCAAAAATATTATGTGGCGGAATAACAAGCTAAGCTAGCAAGCAGGACCTCCCCACATTTACATTAATCAAACCTGGCTTACTAATTTCCCTCAGCCACACTTTCCCCTTTATGTTACTTTAATTACTAACAGGACGCTTGGTTCAGCTAAGCAAAAACAAAATTTCAAGCACATATACTCACCAGGAAACTGGACACAATCAGGGCAAGAAGCTGTGCTTTCAGTGAGGTATGGCCGTCGAAAAACAAACTCCACCGCCACTACTAAACACCCAACCAACTGTCACCAAGAAACCACTGAGTACCAACACAAAAAAAAAGAAAAAAACACCAGACAAGCACCAAGACAACACACCAACTCACAAAGATCAGACACGACAAATCGCTCACCAGCTCGACAACCACAGACCGACACAAGCATGACAGAACTCGATTACTGAATACCCAACTTATATGAAAAACACACAGACGGCTCTACTGACTCTGAATACCTCTCACTCCAAATGCCTTCATTGACTGACTGCTCCTGATTGACTCCGAATGCTCGGCAACATAGCCTCTCAATGAACCAAAACGCCTTCCAAAACAAGCAGTACACTTGTTAGCCACCCATTCATCATTCACACTTTCCCTCTCTCAAAATGAAAAAAAGGCACAAACCTTATTCATACTATCTTAACAATAATAATAAACATAAAAATACAATATAATAAATACACAAAACATCCAAGACCCTTCCTATCGCTTCCAACGAACACAAACAACCCAACAACCAGACTGCTTCCTCTCTCTCTCTCTCTCTCTCTCTCTCTCTCTCTCTCTCTCTCTCTCTCTCTCTCTCTCTCTCTCACGCACACACTCACACACACACATGCAATCCTTGAGAATGTTGTCAAATGCAACCAATTCATCAATTCCCCTATATCACCACAGTAACATCTGGATAAATGGGACAGACAACAAAGTAATATTTGGATAAAAAGTACAGTCACCACCGTAATGCCTGGTTGAAAGGGACAATCTGCTTTTCAATATTTGAATAAAAGTAATAGTCAGAACAATGATTCCTGGATAAAAGGGACAGTCAGTACATGGAGGTGCAGCGTTCTAAGTTCTTTAGAGTTTTCCTAGGCAGTGCCGGCGTGGTTAGCTAGTACTATAATGCTTGGCTGACATGTCCTACATTTTTTTTTAACAGTTTCCCATGACGATGCTTATGATGGTAAAACCATATTATTATATCAAAGGTGGTTAGCCTCCCAATGCAGTGCAGACACTAAATAAATCAGTTTGCCGTTCTGCGTTGTCATAAAAGGGTAAAAAATTATAGTTCCTACATTCCTTATGACTGTATTATAATAATTATTATGATAATCATGGTACTATCATCAAGGATAATACCTTACACATATATGTATATTATATATATATATATATATATATATATATATATATATATATATATATATATATATATATATAATATATATATATATCACACATATCCACAGGTAAAAAGATCAGTGTTTGCATCTATGTTTCTAAGAGCACTATGGGTATGTAGCCCAGAATATAAAGATGAGGAGATAGATAAGATTCGGAATGCAGGCAAGAAACTGAAATATCCACATAGCGTACCCCTTAAACGCCGAATGGACGTATTAAACGTCGAGTCAAAATCTCCCCCGATTTCCGAATGGACGTACCATACGTCGGCTCAAAAAAGTTTTTTTAAAAATTCGCGGAAAAATACTTATAGGCCTACCAGCCAAAAAACTTTTGAATCACGCGCCTTGGGGGATGCTGGGAGTTCACGGATCAAGGCGTTGTTTTGTTTACAATCGTTACGCAGGCACGCAAGCGCGAATTTCTTTCTTATTGCACTAAAAAGTATCAGTGACACATCTCAATAATTATTTCGTCACTTTGACATAATTTTTGCACCGTTTTAAATTTTCCGTTACATGAAGTATTATATATGAAAATGTGCGCAATTTCATTTAGAATACAACAAAAAATAGTCATGATTGTAACTTTTATCGGTTTTGAAATATTTCCATATAAATAACGATAAGTGCCAAAATTTCAACCTTTGGTTAACTTTGACTCTACCGAAATGGTCGAAAAATGCAATTGTAAGCTAAAACGCTTATATTTGAGTAATATTCAACTATTTACCTTAATTTTGCAACAAATTGGAAGTCTCTAGCACAATATTTCGATTTATGGTGAATTTATGAAAAAACTTTTTCCTTACGTCCGCGCTGTAACTCTTCCGAAAAAAATCATACATGCGATTGTGGTAATGTTTGCACCATTTTAAAATGGGCGCAATTTCATGCACAATACAACTAAAAACAACCCATGGTTGTAGCTTTTATCAGTTTTGAAATATTTTCATATAAAAAATGATAAGTGACAAATTTTCAACCTTTGGTCAATTTTTGACATCTAAAAACCGGGGAAATGGTCGAAAAACGCAATGTTGTAAGCTAAAACTCTTTATTATTTTAGTAATATTCAATCATTTAACTTCATTTTGTAACAAATTGGAAGTCTCTAGCACAATATTTCGATTTATGGTGAATTTATGAAAAAAATAAAATGTGGGCAATTTCATGTAGAATACAACGAAAAATAATTGAAGTTTGTAGCTTTTCTCATTTTCGAAATATTTGCATATAAATCACGATAAATAGAAAAAAAACCACGTTCGGTCAACTTTAACTCTACCGAAATGGTCGAAAAAACGCAATTGTAAGCTAAAACTCTTATATTTTAGTAATATTCAATCATTTACCTTCATTTTGCAACAGATTGGAAGTCTCTAGCACAATATTTCGATTTATGGTGAATTTATGAAAACAACTTTCCTTCCCTCCGCGCGCGGATTCTCCGCCATAAATCTCCGAATTGCGTACATCGAATTCTCGGAAAATTTGCTCCATTTCATATTAGGCATTTCATAGAGTTTTATATATGAAAATGTGGGTCAATTTCATTTTGTAAAATAAAAGAAAAGGAAAAAATATTGTTGAAGGTTGTAGCTTTTTCATCATTTCCGAAAATATTTGCATTAATCAAATCACGATAAAATAGATAAAAAAAACCACGTTCGGTTTCAACTTTGACTCTACCGAAACAATGGTCGAAAAACGCAATTGTAAGCTAAAACTCTTACAGTATCGTAATATTCAATTATTTGTATTCATTTTAAAACAAATTGGAAGTCTCTAGAACAATATTGAGATTTACGGTTAATTTTTGAAAAAAAAAAAAAATTTTACGTCCGCACGTTACGAATTCGTACATAATTTTGTGATAATATTTTCCCGGTGTTGCTTTTATTGTTTTACAATGTATTATATATCAAAATGATTGCAATTTAGTGTACAACACAACGAAAAAAAAGAAACTCGTTAGCTTTTACCGTTTTTTGCACAGCGTGATTTTAATACAATTATGTATGAATTTTTTTTTTCGCTACCATATATCGCATTATTTACATATGATAATGATATTATTTTTCCTTTCTGATGATTGCATACTAAACTTCAGGCAATGAAAAAAAAGAGCCAAAAATGTACTCTTAATCTTCAAAACTAAGCGCGCTGTGATTTTTTGAAAAAATGATTTTTTCCGCTTCCACGCTCACTCAAAACCGGCTCCGGCATTCGGGGGAGTTTTTGATTTTTACCGCTTCGGCGTTTAAGGGGTACTAAACAATGCGTTAGAAGCGGCAAAAAAGACTATGTATCAAAACCAAAAAGAACCTTATAACACAAAAAATTTGCTTGTAGTACCTTATAATAACAATATGAAAGATATCCCACATCCCCTGAAGAATTTTGGTGTTGATGTAGTTTTTAAAAACAATAAACAATGAAACAGGTTCTTATTAAGAACTCCCCCGACAATGCTGAAGGATGCTTATATAAAATTCCGTTTAAGTCTTGTGACAACTTTTACATGGTCAAACGGGGAAAGCACTGGAAAAAAGAATATAACAACATAAACAATGTGTGAGATACGGAGAGGGAAATAGTGATATTTTTTTACATGTTAGTGAGAACAATCATGCTATTAACTGGGACGGGGCAAAAAAGCTTGTGTGTTCTAATAATGCAATGGAAAGGAATATCATTGAATCTAGTTTTATAAAAGAAAGTTACAATAATAATATAAACATCAGGCAAAGAATGTATAAACTTGATCCTTTAATATCAAAAGAAATTTGTAAACTGTTTAAATTTTAAGGTAGGGAGTAGAGATGTATGGAACTAGGATTATTATATTTGTAAACACAGTAAGAGGGCAGTGGTGATAATGAGATGTCCAACCCCGCCTCCCTGACACCTGTCAGGTGTGGACTATGTTTTCTCCTACAGTGGGTACCCTAATCGGTAGTATCCCCAGAGAATTTATTGTAAATTTTAGCCAAATGATTTTTGAAAACCACTCCTACCTTGACACCTGCCGGTGAGTGGCTCCGCAGTCTCAAACAGTTTTGTGTATGTTTGTCAGTACTGTCGCTGTAGTATATATACTTGTGACTTCTAATACTATGTATCAGTCCTTTGTCAATGGCTTGAAAATAAAGCCGAAACCAGTCAGGACTTACACCCTGTCTACTATTTTTCACCTGTGGATAAGTGTGATAAACGAATCATGTGCTAAATTGATTGTAATCATCATATATATATATATATATATATATATATATATATATATATATATATATATATATATATATATATGTATTAAACTATATTATATATACATATATTTATATGTTATTTACTGAATCACGAAACTTAGCAACGTGATAAATCCATAAATAAAGATATATGCCACGAAGGAAAAATAAACGAAGGAGTAACTGCGAGACTTTTCGACGTTTCCACCTCCTTTACTAAGCAGAACTGCACAACGTCGAAAGGTCTCGCAGCTACTCCTTCGTTTATTTTTCCTTCGTGGCATATATCTTTATACATATATATGTATATATATATATATATATATATATATAATATATATATATATAATATATATATATTAAAAATAATATTTATATATATATATATATATATATTAATATATATATAATGCATATATTATATTCATATAGGCATATATACAATGTATATATAATATTTATATAATATATATATATACTAATAATATAATATTATATATATATATACATATGTATATATATATATATATATAATAATATATATATAGATATATATAGATAATAATATATTCATATAGATATATATCTATAAGAATATATATCTATATATATATATATATATATATATAATATATATATATATATATATATAAAGATATATATAGATATAATTATATATATATATATTATATATATATATATTATATATATAATTTATATTATATATATATATATATATAAAAATAATATATATATAAATAATAATATATAATATATTATATATAATATATATATCTTATATATGTATATATATACATATATAATATATATATAATATATATATATATAATATATATTATATAATATATAATATATATCTATAGATATCTATATATTATATCCGATATAGATATAATCTCTATATAAATATATATCTATATTATATCTGATATATATATATAATAGTATATATATATCTAATATATAATATATAATACTATATATATATACAATTAATATATATTATATATAATAATTTATATTATATATATATATGAAATATTATATATCTAATTATATATATCTATCTATACATATACCTTATAAGACATATAAATTCTATATTATAATCTAGACAATATGTCTTACTATCATCGAACATATATATAGATATTAAATATTCTAATATATAGATATATTAATAATCTAATATATAACTATATATATTATATATCATCTTATATATCGATATCTCTCTAATATATAATATATATCTAATCATATATTATCTATATATCTCTTATATCTTTATCATATATACTAGCTATATTATATATATATATATATATCCTATATTCTATAACATAGATATATCTCATACTAATATATATATATTATATCTTTTATAGATATATATATATATATATATATATATATATATTTAGATAATTAATATATAATAATAATAAGTATATATATATATTTGCATTCGATTCACCAAAGAACAATCTTCAATCTCCAAACCAAACTTTCTGTAATTCGTGCTTATTTTTATAGCTATCCAAAATGACATTCAATACCTGTATGAAATTGCCTTTCTTAGTGTAATTTTTTTTATATATATCTAAGTCTTAGGTTGTTAGTTTCAGTTATTGTTATTTCTATTTAATTTACCTCTTTATAACTTATTCGTGCATGTGTTTGTGTATGTGTGTATGTCCTATATTTGTAGAGAATATTAAGTTGCAGGGTATAGCCGATAAGTTGTTAGGAGTGATTAAAATAGCCTTTGATAGTAGCAAGGCGTGTGACAGAATATATTTAACGGAGGGATTTTTAGGCGGGGTTTCTTGCTAAATCGGCTGAAGATAAAAGATGAAGAGTCGATATGTCTCCATGGTGTTTAATATCTATGTGGGTGAAATGATAAGAAAAGTCTGTGAAATGTAAGAAGACATAGGTTCAAATCTGTAAGAATAGATAAAGAATAAATACGTGAATGCGGAATGTGCAATGGTTGCAGACAATGCAGAATGGTCGAGTTTATTAAAAAAATAATGTAAAAAGAAAAAAAAAGCGATTGACCACTTCGTAAGTTTTGACAACTAGATACTTTTAAAACTTAATCTAATCAAGAGTAAGGTTTTGGAGCTTAAGAGAAATAAGGAAGATAAGATAAAATATGCGAATGTGATTACTGGAAATAAAGAAGAACTAATCAGCAAAGGCTCTCGGGAGTAAATTTTACGATCACAAGAAGTGAGGGGAAGGTGACTCACTGAAGAGTAAAACACAGATGAGACTTAATGTGTCTAATGAGACAAAGGATAGTAAGAATGAAGGGAATGTTGAGTTAATCAGTATGTGTGTATGTGTGTGTGTGTGTTCATGTGTGTGATTGTAATGATCACAATATCCTCTAAACCTCTCGGTTTCTTCAAACATTCTAAACGCTCGTCACTACTAAGCCTAGATCTAGACTCACTGGAAATGAAGACATTCTTAAATTATAGGAATGGACTATAACGTATGGGAAGCAGAAAAGCTGAGTTTAGTCTCCTGTACCGATGCTCTCATATATTAGGTTTATATTTAACAGTACAGTAACATTTGTATTTAATATCAGTGATCATCTAATCGTCACTAAATTAGCACTACTGAATTTGAATAAAATTCTGTAAAGTAAGATTTAATACAATTTCGTTAAGTAAGTTTACAAGAATTTGACAAGGCACTAAAAGACACCTGGAAAGATGGTCTTTTTTTTTATTTGTCTGTGCGTATCTAGGGATATCTTAGATTACGAAATAAAGAAAATGAAGATTATTAACGAATGAAGAACAGTACTAACAAAAATTACTTAACAAAACTTGATACCGATACACCAACGTTTTTCCTCCTATTTTGTTTGTTAGTACATTCTGAAAAAGAAATCAGCAACGAAAACTATGATAACACAACAGAATAGAGACAGGAAAGAGATAAATGCCCTCCTTTATTTCAATTTTAAATAACCATAAATATTTCTTAGTAACTTTCCACCAAATGCCTAGAATACTAACTTTTGTCATTCGTCCTCATTAAGTTCAAACAAGAGAAATAAACTTTGACTTGAGAGAATATGAGGCAATTTGTCACATACGGAGAGAATGTGTCTGCTAAAGAATGTTGTCCATAGTTGTGAGAATTTGTTGTGAACGACAAGTAATGAGAGACTTTCGAGTGTTTTAACGATAACTATAATAAACAAGTAAAATAATGACCCGAAGTTTCTTCGCGACAATCGAGTTTTATGTACAGCTGCATGAAACTCCCAGCCACGGACCATGAAACATTCAACCACAGACTGGAGACCTGTGTTGTTGTCACCTAGGGCGGTGCCAGACTATGTTCATGAATCTGTAAATACAGTGAAAACTAATGAGGCTGTAATTTGGCATGTTTGATGATTGGAGGGTGCATAATCAACATGCCAATTTGCAGCCTCCTAGCCTCTGTAGTTTTTAAGATCTGAGGACGGACAGACAAATAGCCACCTCAGAACTTTTCTTTTACAGAAAACTAAAAGTAAAATAGTTTTCTAGGTTCCGTATAAGAAAAATATTTTTCATTTTCCTCAATCCTTATAGCACGTATACACAGGAGAAAGCAATGACATACATACTAATTTAATATATATATATATATTATATATATATATATATATATATATATATATATATATATATATATATATATATTTATATTGTCAGGTTAATTTGTTGGAACAATAGTATTCCGCTTGTTCCTTAGTGTTGTGTTCCTGTTAACCATTAACCTGTTCTTCTTTCTTTTTGGGGTAAAGTGAGTTGTCGAACGATGTCCGAGGGGTCAGTATGGAGCAGCCGCAGGTATTGCTTACCCGTTGGTCTCGACAAGAGGTTGGGGATCTCCTTGTCTGTTGGTATAGCTTCATCTCCGTTGGCAGCCTGTGGCTGTCATGACAAATTCGTCTGTTGGCTGCATTGGAAGTTCGACTCATCTGTTGGAGTGGCTTCGTTCCTGAAGTCAGCGTGTGGGTGTCTCTACGACAAAGTTGGTCTGTTGGCTGCATTGGAAGTTCGACTCATCTGTTGGAGTGGCTTCGTTCCTGAAGTTCAGCGTTTTGGGTTTTGGGGTCTCTACGACAAGTTGGTCTGTTTGGCTGCATTGGAAGTTCGACTCATCTGTTTTGGAGTGGCTTCGTTCCTGAAGTCAGCGTGTGGGTGTCTCTACGACAAAGTTGGTCTGTTGGCTGCATTGGAAGTTCGAGCTCATCTGTTGGGAGTAGCTTCGTTTGTTCCCGATGCAGCGTGTGGGTGTCTCTACGACAAGGTTGGTCTGTTGGCAGGCATTGGAAGTTCGACTCATCTGTTGGAGTAGCTTCGTTCCCGAAGGCAGCGTGTGGGTGTCTCTACGACAAGGTTGGTCTGTTGGCTGCATTGGAAGTTCGACTCATCTGTTGGAGTGCCTTCGTTCCTAATGGCAGCATGTGGCTGTCTCGACGACAAGTTCGTCTGTGTGATGTTTTATGAGCTCACCTTTGTGTAACCTTATTGTGGTTCTAGCTATATTGAAGTGTGTAATTAAGAGTGTATCATGTTTGTTGTATATTCACTAATAAGTATTTTTAATGTTTACTACACTGCTCAAGTTTTTGTTCAGTCATTTGTGTGTATTTGTGAAGTTTGACTGACGATTTATTATGTGATTATCATCTGATCCTTTATTGTTATGATTCCCCTATGCTTTGTGATATATATTTACTGTGCTGCTCGTGTATCAATGATTCGTTCATTTAGTTATAATGTCAGTTTGTTTGCCATTTATGTATTGACTTCTTTTATTTTCGTTTTAAAGTGTTAAATAAGATTAGCTACTGACTAATTTGCAGATAACTTATACTATTATAAATAATAAATTAGTTCAAGGTAACTTTTCCTTTGTTTGTTGTGTTCCTTCCTCTATTGTTGGTCTCATTCCCTGCTAGTTTTTCCAGTCCCGTTTGCTTTAGAATTAAAAGAACCTGACGGTTCATAATATAATACATACATACCATATATATATATATATATATACTATATATATATATATATATATATATATATATATATATATATATATATATATATATATATATATATATATATATATATATATATATATATATATATATATATATACACACACACACAAGTTTACACATGTATATATATGTATATCAAAGACAGGAGGGCATGGCAGATATTACCGACTATAAGAATTACTAAGGCACATTGTTCTAGAGTACGCAAGGAGGATGTACGTTTATGAATAAAAAAAACATTAAGGCTGCCCAGGGAAATAAACTTTGTTGAATTTGATAAGGATAATTTTTTTTTTAAACGGTTGTGTAACAATTTTGAAATGAAAGCGAAAATGTAGTATGTCACATACGATCAATAACTTGTTATTTAAGATGTATTTTTGAGAATGATTAAAGGCTTATGTAGTGAGGAATGACTAGTTAGTTGTGAAAGTCGGTTCATAATTATTATTTATTATCTGCAGAGGTATTTTGAATGAAAATGGAAAGGGTTTTACGGTATACGTAACTTAGGAGTTGAAGAATAAAGAAATGAGTAATGACTGTTGGGAAACAGTTGATGCTTATGGATAATACAGTGATGGATAAAACAAGTGAAGAGAAACTACATAAACTGGTAAATGTATCAAAGTATTTGAAAGTTGAAAGTAAATATTTGCAAGGTTATGAGGGTAATTGGAAACCTGGCAGATATAGCAACGAATGTAAGGATAATGGAAAAAATACATTTTATTCGGGTATTTGGTGATAAACATAATATACTGGTGGTGAGAATCCTGATTTGTATATGGGAGGCATAATGCATGAATATTAGATGTTGGACGAATGTATTCAAAAGGAACGGTTTTATAAACATGAACAAAAAAAATTAACAATGGAAACAAGATATACTTGAATTATACATGCTTCTTTCGTTCTCTTGTTCTTAATCTTCCTTACATATTTAAGTGGTTGAACAAGAAAGTTTTAATTATTCAGCTTCATTTCCTTTTCCTGGAAGATATTCACAGGGGATGATTGCAACTGTTTACAAATTAATCGGAGAAACTGAAAATGGTAACAAAATAATTCTTTTTCATTCAAGGGAAAGTTCTCTTTTCGAATGAGTTTGTTTGAATTCAACAACGGCATTATTTTGAAGCATAATGATGGGATGTTTATGAGACTCAGATATAGAAATGTAAAAAAAAGAAAATTTAATAATCTCTCTCTCTCTCTCTCTCTCTCTCTCTCTCTCTCTCTCTCTCTCTCTCTCTCTCTCTCTCTTCTAAACACCTTTTAGATTTGAAACATTTTTAAAATGACTACCTCTTCCAAGTTACACGGAAACCTAACTTGAACGAATATTCTTGACTATTTTCATTTGGAATTTTTGAAATTTGAGTAACTTTCAGTTACTTTTGTCCTTAAAAGCCCTGAATATTCTTAAAGGAAGGATTCTTCATTTTCTCTCCTGTTGAAGCAAACGCCCAAAAATACACACATTTATAAATAGACGTAACACTAACCTTCAAAAAAGAAGATAGATTGGAAAATGGTAAATTTAGCTCCCTTTTTTTCGATCAGTATATCAAATTTGATTTTCAGTTCCTATTTTAGCTCTATGATCTACTAATCTTGCCAAAACTTTTCTCCCAATTCTGTCCGTTGAATACTTTACAGAATGTGTCTCTTGAGGGAGAGCTACCTATATCTGGAGTAGGGTAAAGTTTGGAGACAGGTAGACCTTTTCTCATAATTAATTTTTAAAATTCAGTTAACACTGACATTTTGCAGTCTAAATATTTCTCACTGAATCAGCATTATGGTGAAGAAAGCGATGTAGCTCTCCTTTTCCTGCGCGTGCCTGCTGACAATAAATAAAAACGGCTCAATAAAACCTCGTGAAGAGTTGTCGTTACAAACTTTAAAAAAAGATAATCCATTATTTAATGATTACATCGAAGTCCTTTAAATCAACAAAGGACATCGATTCCTCCTGTAATCATATTAAAGCTCTTAACCAAGTAAAGGTTGTTGTTCTACTTCGATCCTTTCCGCTTCACTCTTTTATTCCTCATTTTACTAGCTTTCATTTTGTTCCAAAAATAAATTCAAGTTATCTCTCTTCAGTTCATTCTACCTTTTATAACTCAATATTTTTTTTTCTTTCTAATCCTCTTTATTTTGTTTTCCTCTACCATACTTTCTCCTTTCCCTTTCTGCATTTATAGAAATTGACAATCATTTTTCCAGCATTCCAACTGCAATTATAGTTTGGTTATAAGATTAAATCCACGGAAATATATGTGCGCGTTTTCAGGAGACATCTGAACTTTGTAGAAGATTCTCATCAAGCTGACATTCGTAAAGGTAATATAACTTTGAAATTCTATCGAGATAGATAAGGAATTTTTGTATAAATTGCAAAACGATTTCCTGGCTTATCTTTCTTCGATTTCGACCGAAAATTTCTCATATATTATAGAGGAAAATTCCATTACCATATATGACCATATTGCACCTCTTTCACGTCAGTGTCAGTGCGTCATGTAGACATATAAGTAAGCCAGAAATATATATATATATATAATATATATATATATATATATATATATATATATATATATATATATATATATATATATATATATATATACACGAACTTCAAACATTAGGGAATAGGGACCCAGGGCCTATGTTACCAGAGTTTGGGAGCAGTGGCCTCGATGTTTGAGAGAAGGGTCCGACCAAAGAAATACATTGAATAAGTCTTGGAGGGAAATAAGCATGCCCTTGCCCTAACAACTATTTTGCTGTGATCTCCTTTCTGCTGGAATTAACTGTTTCTCAGGAACGCTGGCTCTCCTTACTCTTAATTCCTTGCTCGATCCGCGTCCTGGAGGCATATAGAAAAATCAGCTCAAAAGATTGAAAGCAAATTTAAGCAAGCGCGATGCGAGCAGTTCACTCACCGATCTT
>NC_061100.1:96613003-96625503 GCF_015104395.2 Macrobrachium nipponense | reverse complement strand
AAATATATTTTTTAATGCTAGAATATACCTGGAATATTCGGTACATATTATATAAAACTTATTGAAAATTTCCAATAGAAGTTTTGGAATATTAACATCACGTGAATGCTGTATCCTAAGCAAATATACATAGGTTGATGAATTTGGAATTCCTTTTGAAGAAAAGGGTATATTTCTTATCTACATAATAGTGTTAAGTTTAAGTAAATATCTGATAAAAACACTTCATATTCGCTTTTGAACAGAAGAAGTTATAAATAGAGAATACATATTGTTTTCATTTGCATGCTGTTCTGGGGATATTTTCTTTTCTCCTTCTCCATGCTAACTCTTTTTCATAATAGAGACCAAGTCTATCGCAATTAATCATTTGTTGTTCACTGCAATTTTCCGCACTAACATTCGACCTTATTAATCAGCAATTTCATTAAACATAATGGGATAATTCCCGCAGAAACACAACCTCATTTTGATTCCTCTGCTGTGCATTCAGTGATTTCTTTCCCGTAACTGTACGCTGGAAGACCGCTCGTGCATATACAGGAAAGTCTATAATTTCCTCTCTCTCTCTCTCTCTCTCTCTCTCTCTCTCTCTCTCGCTCTCGCTCTCGCTCTCTCTCTCTTTGCCTTCCTATCTGAACTGAATTGAATATGTATATAATATAATATAATATAATATAATATATATATATAATATATATAGTATATATATTATATATATATATATATATATATATATATGTATATATTAATATAATACTTGAGAGTTAGAATCTAATCTCGGTATTTACTAAAAGGTAGCAATGGATCCTGCGTCTAAGCAACTGGCAACACCCCCATCACCCCTCTCTCTCTCTCTCTCTCTCTCTCTCTCCACGGCACCCCCCCCCCCCCCCCCCCCCACCCCCCCCGCCCTCCATTAACCGAAGGCCATCAAATCAGACACGGAACTTACAAAAATATGCATTTATTTAAAAGCAAAGTGAAAACCAAATAACTCAAGTTCTTAACAAAAAGATTAAATGAAATGCTAAACTCAAAGTCCAAATAACTCAGATAACCCTCGATAATTAATCAAATAACTAACATTAGTTTAGCCATAACATTAGGCATAGTCAATATAGTCAGTACACCAACTGAGTCACCATATTCAATACCCCTTTCTCCAGATCAGTTCCCCTTTCTCCAGAATCGGCTGTTAGAAGACAGAACACCTCGATAAGCATAAGATTAAAATCAAAGATCTTATGAAATAGAACATCTCTAAAATAAATATTAAATACAATCCAGCCACATCATTGGCGAAAATATAAGTATGCTTACCCATTGAACACAGTATGCACAACACTTCTCTTAAAAGATACTTTGCAGAAGCCATCTTGGCTCCTCGCCTCTCTTGCACAGATCTCCCCTTCATGGTTACCTAACATCTCTTTATGTACGGAAAAAGCTCGCATGCACGTACGAACTCACACACATTGTCCACACCCCAGGTAACTGCCTAAAACTAGATTCATAAGTCACCTCTGCGACCTGCCCGTAGTAACAGGACATGCCACTGATCTGCACATACAGCAACTTTGATATCACACCACCCCAATGAAGATACATCAGCATTACTGAGCTCGTCCCCTCGAGCACTCTGTCTCTAAGGGAAGTTAAAATGCTGACTTCTACATTCTAAGAAACGTCACAGCACATCACATTACAACTGTATTTAAAATACATTGTCTTAACTAATCCTTCATTTATGTAACATATATATATGTATTATATTATATATGTATATATATATATATATATATATATATATATATATATATATAAGCTACTATCATCTCTCTCTCTCTCTCTCTCTCTCTCTCTCTCTCTCTCTCTCTCTCTCTCTCTCTCTCTCTCCTTGATGGATGTAGATATTTTGTCACAAATTTTGGATTATTGAGTAACCTATGCCTGCCTAACTTTTTTTCAGAGAATTTAAGACAGAAGTGAACCCCGATAACATTTAATAGTCCGCGTATCATGATAACTATATTTATTGTACCTCATTTCACAAGAACTACAGGTTTCCTATTATAGTTAGGAGAAGATCCACATACTCATGGGACCCTGATATGTTTTTGTGTTTCTCTAATGCATGCATTTTTATGGATACTATGCATGACTGATCCTGTTTAGTTATTAGATAAAGATAACGTTTTCTCATATTCTTAAAGGGAAGCCCTTAATGCTGATTAAATTGCATCCAATTCTCCTTGTTCTTACTCTCAATACTTTTAATTTTTCATATCGTAATATTCTACTTCGTTATTATTGCCACTGCAGGTTTACTTTCTTGACTTTTCAGCAGAATGTTTGAAACTTTGTTGATTTATTATATTCATAGCGACTCCTGGTCGGAAGCGTTAACTTTTATTATTTATTAATCCATGGGTGACCGCATTAAATAAAATTTTTTGAATTAGTAGACCTAAGTTAAAACCTTAAACGTTTTAATATGAAAGTGAGGTAAAACTTTCGGTAAACTTACTACCTGATGGAAAAATTAAAAGGCATAAAAAGGGTTGAATTATAACCGAGAGGAAAAGTGTTGAAAACGAAAACAAAATGAATGACTTACAGAGAAAATGTTCATTTCTTCCTTTAATGTTTGTGTAAAATAAAGAGTAAAAACTTAGTCCGAAAAATTCCGAGCGCTAAAGAAAATATTTATACTAATGAATAGGGCACATTAACTTAAGAAAAATAAGCACAAAATCCTTGTGATAAATAAGTACACTAACCTTGCTATATTTCAGATTTTAAAATATTTAAACACTCGTTCATTATTCGGAGATTTATTTCTTAAGGTTTAAGTATGTTTTATTGTTATCGACGATTTTCTTAAGAAAAAGTATTCATGTTTGTTTACCCTTATTTGTGTCCTTCGTTGAAAAATGTAGTCAGCCAATTCTAATTAATCAATATATATTTTACTGTTCTCTATTCTTTAATTACGCAATGCAACTAGGACCTATGGTAATTATAATATCCTGTTTCATCTAAGAACCAATGATATAAAATCATACTAAACCATGATAATGTAATACATGTTACAAAATATATGTTATTAGAAATGAAACCATATGAGAAAGATAAATAAAATTACGTCATACGTTAGAAGTTGTGTAAAAATGTAAAAAATGCTGTGCTGAGGTTGTGAGAGAACTTACTACTTTTTCTGCTCTCCTGTATTTAATTATGTGTACCCAAACTAACTAGAGAGAGAGAGAGAGAGAGAGAGAGAGAGAGAGAGAGAGAGAGAGAGAGAGAGAAGCTAAAATTAGAAAATAAGCAATCATATCCTTTACGTAAACGGAGGTCCCTAAAGGGAGAACCGGCATCAGCTTGTGCTCTAAGTGATTCCAGGGAATGAATTAAAGGAAGCTGAAGACATTACGATAAAGACGCGTTTTATTTAGTGTTCCTTGCTTTTTATATATTGTGCTAGAGAAACCTTGAGTTATTATTATTATTATTAGATGGGCGTATCTTTCATCTTCCACAATGCTTACTGATATCAGGTAACATATATGAAAGAAACATACATTATTTTTATATTTCAGGAATTACTATTAAACATAACTATAGGAATCTCATGCAAAAAGTCATGTTTCGTAAACTAGCCGGAAACTAAATCATTCTAAGGAAGCCTGTCACAATAACATATTAAAGCACGACATAAAAAAGAAAAAAAAAGTGGTACGAGGTTCATCGAAGTAAATTCTTGGCATCATGAAGAGATTTCCCCGCAAATAACCTATTTCCTCCAGTTGATTATTTTGTAGACGCCAACACGGTTCATTTTCCTTCTACCTCTCGCGGAATGAGAATGGCTACCTTACATCAACAACGTCTGAAGGGATCAGGTCAAGGTGAAATATGCGATGGAGCTTTAAGGCGAGATCTCCTTAGCAACGGGGCACCATTCCAGAAAAACTCAAGTGGATAAGGAAAAAAAAAAAAAATTATGATTGATTTTTACTAGAATGTGAGGCGTACTTTATATGTTTATGTGAAAAAGAATATGTTTGGTAAGTGTCATACATACAGATATAGACACACAAACACACACATATGTATGTGTGTATATATATATATATATATATATATATATATATATATATATATATATAGATATATATATATTACACTATATATAGACACACACGCACACACACATATACAATATAAATATATATAGTATATTTATATATATAATATATATATATATATATATATCGTATATATATATATATATGTGTATATATATATATATATATATCATATATATATATATATATATATATATATATATATATATATATATATATATATATTATATATACTATATATATATATATAATATATATAAATGAATATATATATATATATATATGTATATGTATATATATATATATATATAATATATATTATATAATATATAAAATATATATAGTATATATATATATATATATATGGATACATATAATATGGCTGCCGAAATAAAAATTTCTTTAAATTATCCATATCTTTTCAGTTGTATTTAACAGTGAAAGGATTATGGAATAGTTGTCTTTATGGGGAGCGATAAAGCTTCATTTTCTCTTGTATTTCGCTACAGCTTCCTGCAGGATTTTCATTTTATATCTGCCATAATACTTGGATGATTTCAGAGGTTGCAGCCTAATATCTTTGAACTCCGTTGTTAGGTGTACAATCTTTCAGTTAAAATACAGAACATTTGGAACCACATTATCTTCTGAAAAAGTGGCATTAATATGTACAGTATACCCCTTTCAGCATGCAATTGTTGTCAAGATGTGGATGACCTTGATCATTATTGTGACAATAGGTTCCATTCAGATACACTAGTAATTATCCTATAGCAGCTACTTTATAAACGACCACTCCATAAGACAATAAAACTTATTCCTTTTTAAGAAGAAAAGTATTAATAGAGAGCATATTTTTTTAATATCCAACTTTATACAAATATTTTACTAATATATTGTTATTCCCAGTCACCTCTTTCATCTATTTACTATTTTTACATATTACCTAACGTCACTTCCCTTTCTTGTGGAATAAAATGAATATATCAGAATTTAGAAACAGGAAAGATTAATTCACGTACTGCAATCGACTGCTGATGTCTCAGAGTACAATCAATTATCTTTCCTTCCCTTTTGAATTAATACAAAGGCTATCACTACTAGCGGTGAATGATCTATTCATTTTTTTTTATATAAAGACAGATATATATTTTGAAGAAAAAAAACGGATGCAGTCATCCAATAAACGCATGGCTGGAGGAAAGCACAAAATATTTTATTTTGGAAAGGAAGCTTTTTAACTAAAACGAATGCAATCTGTATTTTGAAAGAAAAAAATCATGAAATAATCTTTTTTGGTGCTCCTATCCGTGAAACATTTTTTTTTACATGTAAAATGTTGATATTTCAATAACAACATGCAGAAGAGTCAGATTTTTGTATGAAAGGTACCCCTAGGAGAAAATTCCCTAATGTATATTCCACAAAAGAGTGAACCGGAGTCTTAATATGTATTTAAAAGAGTGGGAGGAGTCTGGATCAATCCAGAAAAAGGTTTCATGTAGAAACTTTCATGTCAGCATAGGTAATTTTCCTTCTTGTTACTATCATCATAATTATTGCAGAATATAAAAACTATATAAACAAAATGATTATCATTTACTACAATGTTTTCATTTACTTTTTCGTAATTCTTATTCATTTAAATCATCGAGATTCTTATATATCTATATGTTAGATAATATTAATGAAGAACTGGATTATGACATCTGAATAACTGAACTGTTCTTGTCAAAAAACCTTTTGAATAATAATAATAATAATAAGTAATAATAATAATAATAATAATAATAATATAATAATAATAATAATAATAATAATAATAATAATAACAAACAACCCGGAACCCCACACTATAAATACCACCCAGTCGAATTGGAGGACTGTGATAGAGCAAAAAAATAGAAAAATATATATATATAATATATAGATAATAGATATATATATAATATAATAGATATATATTATATATATTATATCTATATATATATAATAATAATAATAATAATAATAATAATAATAATAATAATAATAATATCTTTCAATGTGCAATGTAACATTTGAACTTTTTCCAACATAATTTGCAATAATTGCATTCAAGTTATTCGTAATTTGATTTTATTAGTGACTTTAACGTAGTTTTTTTTTGCTCAGTGACGAGAAGCTGAATTAGGACCTCCTTCCTCCACCACGGGTAGTTCTGTGTTTAAGTGGTACCTCGCTCATGAGTCTTGTTTTCTTTCTTTTTTTTTCATGCTTTGGTTGTTCGATGGCTCGGTCATTAATCCGTTCTCGCATGTATTGTGGGAACCTTCTGGGTGAGCATTTCGGCTATTTCATAGGACAACATTTCCCTACGGCTTTACGTTGGCAGTATCTTTGGGAGAGTGAGAGCACGGCCTCGGAGAGTTGTGAATTGGATGCCTTGGTGCTTTCCCGTGTTCCTTCATCCACAAAGGATTGCCTCTTCCTGGAATTGGGGAGTTGGGAACGCTCCTGCACCTCTCGGAAGTTCTCCACCACTTTTACTTGCTCCACCTGCTGGTGTGGTACTAAAACTCCGTCCTCGTCACTGCTGCCGTGCTTGTCCTTCAGACTCGTTACGAGACTCATTCTGTATTAGACACTTAGAAAGGGCATATGAATTATGCATTTTCTTCTTTGGGACACTGCTGACGCATGCCAGTCTTCACCCTGCCAATGTGTAGTGTTTCTTCGTGCTCTTTTGAACAGCCTTATTGCTGCAAAACTTCAGAGCTCCTAGGTAGCATCGATTTATATATCAATTAAATGTAAATGTTAGTTTTTGTTTAGGTTTTATATACGTTTTAGGAATAGGTTTAAGGTTTCTCTTCTGTCTTTTTATTCTTTTACTGTCGAGTGATAGACAAAATTTTACGTACTGGTGTGTTAGGGAAATTCTTACCTCTCCCTAATTTATTTCCCTTTGACTTTATGAGTGAAAGTTGGCTAGTCGAATAATGGTAGTATCTGTGTATTGTTGAATATATTTCCGACCCTAATTATTCAGCTTTTCGGGGACTGACTGATTAATCAAAGTTTTGTTTATAATAAATTCATTTGCTTATTTTTTATTTTATTTTATTTTATTTTTCTATCCCTCTTTGAGTATTCCTTATGGATCTCTTGTTCTACTGTGGTATAGCTCTTTGAAGTATTCTAAATATACCAATGTTTCCCAGATCAATGAGGTGTGAAAGAAACTGATTTGGGTAATATCAATATAAATTATCATAACAGTTGAATGTGGTCGCTACAAATTATAATTATGAGGTTGCAACACATTTGCCTTTTAACCCATACAGGGAAGTTTTTTCTCGCCAAAAACATCCTATACTGTTTCATATTATGAGAGACATAAGGTTTTATATAGTAATCATAGCTAGAAAACTATATACCAGTGAAGCCAAGTGGTTTAAACTTACCTCATCCTAAGGAACGGGAAAGTAACTAATAAAAGAAAAAAACACGGACCAGAGAGGAAAGTAACTTTCTTTCCTCTCACGCAGTTAGGTGGTGTGACATACAGCCATTTATTTCAGCAGCGGAGTTGTGTGACCAAAAGCCATCAGTAATGAAAGACAAGTTCCAGATGTAGGATACCCATAAGATCTACGGAACTTCGTGACATAAGTAGCATTGATTTTGGTACTTATGTGTCGTAGTTATCCGTTCCTATGTTTTTCCAATTTTCTTACACACACACACACACACACACACACACAAATATATATATAATATATATATATTTATATTTTTATATATATATATATATATATATAATATATATATAATATATATAATGTGTGTGTATTGTATTATATATATATATATATATATATATATATATATACTATATATATATCATATATATGAAATGCACATCAATGTTATCAAGAGATACTATATATCATTCCGATGGGAGATTAAACAATTTTCATCAAATTTATAACTGAACAAGCCATGGAAACATCCGTTTTTCCAACGTGTTGAATTACTTTTTAAACCAGAATACTCGGTATACAGATTGTAGATTGCGGTCTCTTTTATTATCGAGAAATGATATGTATGTATGCATGTATGTATGTACCTTTTCAAATGGTTGTTTGACTTATGGTTTAAAGCCATTTCACCTATCCTGGGGAATACGGAATTTTTTAAGCAATTAAATATATTGTATGATATATAATTTCTTAAAATGATTATGTCTTAATCTAAAGGGAAAGGGATGGTTCTGCGTCACAGATAAGTCATATAGCACAACTTGCTCGAAGCGGTCTGAGTAAGGAAAGAAGCTGTTAGTAACACTCAGTACTTTAGTAGCATGGAAATCCATACGTCGGTTTAAAAGTTGTTTACGAAAAACACTATTTCATGGCCTCAGGAATGCATAGTAGTCTTCAACAAATTCGAGTACGACCTGCAGGATATAGCATTGTCCCCGTAGTTGCAAGACTGCATTTGTGCTACGGCTTGCCACTTTGTATACAAAGAAGACTCGTGGTAAAAGCGAGAAAACCCTTGAACGGATAATTATTTCTATTGTGGGTAATATTTACTTGGCAACACTAATCTCTTGCTGTAGCAAATAGAAGGCTACAGTGTCGAAACCTGAAATAAAACAGACCGCATTGTCTTATTGTATTCCCGCCCTGAATAGCTGTATATCTAACAAATGAGCTATAGACTGGTTTATTATGCGCATGAATTACATACATTGAATTATTTGTAAAGTAAAAATAATACGTATATCAAGAAAATGGAAGAATTCCATGATAACAACTTAGTCCTAGCAGCTGCTGTGAAAGTTGCGATGAAACCTCTACATAATTAATATGATAATAATAATAATTGAGAATGATAAGGCAATCAAGGTGACGATGACAAATCCTGCTCGTCATCACTGATACCACTGAAGCGTAGGATGGGTAATGATATCAGTTAGTGAATAAGTCATCGGCAAGTGGCCATGGCTGAAGAGGAGAGACGTTTTCTCATATGTAAAATTCTCTTCACTGTGGATGGATTCTCATGACATCATAGGTTGTCACCATTGCGCTCAAAACCCTTACCTGCTATGTTAATGACTGGCATAGGGAACTCACTTTTGCTCTGTTAAGTACCAGAATTACTAATCTTAGGTGCAAAATAATAATTGCAAAAATTAGGTAGGGTTATAAAACATTCACTTGCCAATTTTCACCTTTATCCGATGCTTTGTTGAAAAGTTATAGCCGAAAGACAGCTCGCGTTTCAAGATACATAGAGATGTTTGCGTTAACACATTTGTTTTGATAATTGCATTTTTGTTTGTCTAATAATAAATCAAAATGTAGCCTCTTGTCACCACTATTTTAAAAAATTATTTTATACATGAATTCATATTCGAAATAAAGTGTTACATCATTATTACTATTATTATTGTTATTATATATATATATATATAATATATATATAATATTATATATATATATATATATATATTATATATATATATATATATATATATATATATATATAAGCGAATACCACAGGAAAAATGATAGTCAGAAATCCAAACGCTTTCGTCTTTACTAAGACACTGTCAAGGAGATAATGAAATACAATTGGAGAGAAAGGTCTCAGGTACACAACAAGATCAAGAATACCAGATGGTTAATTGTCAAAAGGGTAAAAATTAAAAGATAAAATCCAGGATTATCGGATATCACACGGTCACAAACCTAAACAGATTTGACCCTAACCGAAATTACAAAGGATCTTTACAGTCCAAAACATGTAAAAACTGAATATATTAATTGTGTTGCTTATATTTATCTACAACTTTTTTATTATGAAAGCATCAAGTTTTTAAATAAACCAAGACTTAAATTGAGAACATTTCTATTATTTGACTTGATGAAACAAGATTCAGTGATATTCCTTTTAACTGTGTACTCTATCACACTTTTTGCAAGGAATTTCATATATGCAGCCTGGAAGATCATTAGGAGAATTTTTTATTACTAAACTCTTGACAATGTCTTAGTAAAGACGAAAGTGCTTGGATTTCTGACTTTTATTTCCCTGTGGTATTCGCTTAATTAATGAAGTCACGTGCATCTACTGTGATTTATATATATATATATATATATATATATATATATATATATATATATATATATATATATATATATATATATATGTATGTATGTATATGTTCTGTTGGGACATTTTAGAGGGGATTTTTCGTCAATTTGTCATAATTGGCAGTGTCACTATGGAGTTGTTTAATTTTATCGAAGTAAAAGTTTTTGTAGCAAGTGGATGGCTATCATAAATCTACTTAGGATAGGGCATTTCTTATTATCAGCTGATTCATTTAGTTAAATGTCAATGAAACATACATATGCCTTCACGGCTGCAAGTTTTGTCAGATTTGAATTTATCGACAGCAACTATAAAATCTAGATTATTTTTCCGCTTTGACATGAGGGCAAGGTTTAAGACTAAGTGTTGCTTTACGGTAAGGGGTGGTATTGATAAATTTAAATCGTTGACTTGTTGCAGAAGCATATTTCAGGCCTTATTGTTGATCATATTATTTATCTTACGATAAAGTCTATTGGAATAATTCCCTCAATTATAGGCTATAGGCAGTAATGTCAGAACAAAAGGAAACTAAATACCTCGTTGTAAGGAGACGAAGGTTTGACTGGGTTCCATGTATCATTCTGCACATTACAAAGATTTCACATTTTGTATTTGCAATTCATTCTTCCATGAATGACTTGTGTAAGAGAGGGAAGGGGTCCGATTGCAGAGTCCATCTCCCGAAACAGTACATTTTTGGAAAGACTTATTCCTTCAGACATTCTTATATAAATTATAAATTATTTTTGATTTTTCAGCTGGTGTAGTCTGATCAGTTCTTTCTTAAACTTACGAAAAATACCCTTGATTTCTAGATGTGAGCGAAGAAAAGTAGAAAGACTATTGAATAACAAAATGGGCTAAAATGGCTATGAAATATATTCTGTTAAAACAGAATTCTATCAAACGAAAGGAGCTTATAAAATTGCCAAAATGTAGACGATTAATACTGTATTTTATAGATCAGCAGTCACCCTCTTCTGGCAGGTAATGAATGAGAAAAATTAGAAATAGCGATATTTATACTAAGAGGTCCACAGGTAAGCCATTTAACTGAGTCCTACTGGATGAAAACTTCTCTTTAATCTTCTTTCGCTGGCTGGAGGAAGGTTTTATATAATATCTGAGCCCCAGGACCCCTTGGTGATGTTCATTTTCTTTCTTTCTTTAATCAAAGCTGATTCTACCATCTGGCTTTTGAACCAACAATTGCTGCTATGAATTATATGTGACAACTTCCAGTTTATTCTATGATTATGGTTGTTTATGTGGTTAAAAAATAGCTGATCTCTTTTGAAGAACATTTTTGTTCCATTAATCTTTGGGGGAGTGATTTTTCTGCAAAGCCAATGTAAAATTGATCACAGTCCAGGTAAAGGATTTTATATGCTCCTCGTCTTTGGGGATTGGTTTTTGGTGGATGTTAATCAGGGATTTAGCTAAGGTATTTGGATAGGTAAATGTAAAAGGGTTAGAGTTTCCTAGTGTCCGTGTCAATGCCGAATCCTGTTCAGGAGTGGGATTCTAATATCTATTTTGTTGTTACATGTCTCTGTGTTTTAAGGCAGACAGTAGAAGATTGTGTTCACTTTAAGAATCGTTCTTTAGTTGTATTGTTAGGGTACTTTAAAGATGATACCTGCTTACGGATTAGTTCAATTTCTTAATCCAGGAGACCCAGGGAACAAATCCATAAGACTATTAAGAATATGTTTTGATAGGAGTATCATGATAACTAAAATAATGATTGTATGACAGTGAAAATATTGGTTTTCTGTATTTGGTAAATTTGTATTCTGTCGTGTCTCTAATTATTAAAACACCAAGACAAGGAATTTTGTTGTCTGCTTATCATTCAACTTTAAATTTGGTGCTCGGCACTAATGCATTTAGCTTTGAAAGATATCCGTTGAAATTGCCCCATATATTAACCCAAAAAATTAGGATGTCATCTACATATCCATCCCTAGCATTCTTTTGGTTTTATAGCCTTTATTATCGAAGTTTCAAAATATTCCATGTTTAAATAAACTAAAACAGGACTTAAAGGGCTATCCATACTGCAACAAAGTTTTGTAAATATATAGAATGATTTCCCGAATGAAAAGACGTTATTAGATGAACATAATTTAACTAACTTTATTATTTTATCTAGGACTAATGTTCTGAATACGGGACTAATTTTTCCCTTAA
>NC_061100.1:96600503-96603003 GCF_015104395.2 Macrobrachium nipponense | reverse complement strand
ATATATATATATATCTATATATATATGGTGTGTGTGTGTGTGTGTGTGTGTGTGTGTGTGTGTGTGTATGTGTAGAATGCAAACGTTTTTAAACGCGTTCAACTGGATTCATTTTTTATCTTATCAAATCATCATGTAGTGTCAATGCTTAATAAAGTGTCACGGATTCTGTACAGTATAGTCTAGTAATCCCGTGCAAAAATTTTATTCAAGTCCGTTAATTAAATTGAACGATTATCAAGTTGATTCATCTGCATTGCTCACCGGCCCTTGACTTTCAGCCATGATCCCTCCAACTGCCATCCAGCAACCTGTCCATGAACTTCACATCTGGACAGCGCATCACATTATAACTTTCTACCGAGTCTCCTCCAAGAAACATTTCAGCTACCAGGTATCCGAAGTATTTGGGTACTGATACATAAGCCCAGACACACAAACGCATTGCATATATATATATATATATATATATATATATATATATATATATATATATATATATCTACGTATATATATATATATATATATATATATCTATAGATATATATATATATATATATATATATATATATATATATACTTATGAATTCATACTGCTGAATTGATTAATTCACAATAATTCGGAAAACTTTCCTTTTGACTAGGGTGATAAGTATAGCAACAATATATGGAGTGAGAGACGATTTTTAGGGTTTGTTCTGTCACAACCTTGCAAGGGTTGGACTTACTAAGTCACCAGAGAAAACACGTGGAAAAGATGATAACTGTTCCCACCTAGCCAAGCTCAAATCTAATTAAACCTTTTGTATTTTCAAATTACTTGCAAAAGTTCCACTCGCGTTAATCCACAGGTACACGCCGTATCTGTCGCTGCAAGTCAAGATTTCTTCCATGACAAGGTTGTCAATTAGTCTGTTTTGGTCAGCGGAATGCTTTGCCCGTTTGAAGTATTGAGCCTCATGCCACTATCCCATAGACTTGGAGGACTTTGATCTTTGAACCAGATGTCGTCACAAGATAGTTCAGATCTACCTCACTTAAAGAATCGTCTATCCATACATCACTAAGAAGCAAAGCATGCTACATCCTGGGATTCGAGTGTTAGTTCTAAGACTATTTTATCTTTGACTCAATACCTCTCTCTCATAATTCATAATCTAATTCAATCCCTTGTCCTTTGACTTTACAATAGTGTACTTTCCAGTGCTAGTATGTATCCCTTGCTAGAAGCGACTGTAGTAACACCATTCCCTTGTTAGAAGACATTAAAGTAATGCAATCCATTTTACTTGTGCATTGATTCGTCCTAAGATAGATATTATGTTATTATTAGTCTCATCTGGAATTATGTCACTTCCACGAGTAGTATCAGTGTCCTTTACCAAATAGCCATTTCTCCTGTCACCCTTACTTGCCAATAGAAGTCCTGATATAATTTCATTGCTTCTATTATTTCAAGATCGCTTACACATGGTCCATTTAGGTACACCTTGGAATTACTTAATGTATTACCTGTCCTTGAAGATAACGTAAGTGTTAAGAAGCATAGTTCTAACTTTGGTAAGCTACTACTTATTATTTGCTTTTTTTTCTCTCTGGTTATATCATTTCTAGGGTTTTATTACCAAGTCATATTAGTCACAGTAAAGTAAACTCCAGCACATCTCGAAATACCTGATATTGGCGACCTTGCAAGAAATCGATCCCATTAGTTCCCTCTGAGATATCCCAGCCTAATGGTGAATTAGAAGAGTCAGAGCCATTAACTAAGCCAGTGTTCATATCCGCAGTCGATCCCAAGGAAAATTTTATGGAGATGGTGCACACCGTTTCCTTGAGGACCATCCAGTAACTACAATTCGAGCGCTCCCCAGTAGAAGTAACTGGAAGGCTACCCGCAGTAAAGGGCTAAGCCTCCAGTGCTACAATGGGAAGGTCAAGCGCCTAAACTCGAATAATGATGGAGCATAGCTACTCTGCTGACCTTGATGTCTAGGAGCAGTTCCATGTATATTTTTCACATAATCTTAGGATCCTATTTTTCGTATTGATTAGAGCCATGAGCTCTCATGGCACTCATATTGAATAGGTCTAAACATATGTAATCAACTGAACGGATAGAAATTGAATAGATTTTGACAGAACTAATGTTTTTCTGGCCAAGAGTGTATCAATGACTCATTTTATTAGAATAATCCTATCCCTGATCTAAAAAGGATGTCTGGGATTGTCTCCTACCTTACATCAGTATTGTAGTATTGAAAGAATTTACTTTGTATTTCACTATGCCTGTTCTTTGGCCCAACAAGCTGAAGAGTATGTCCTAGCCCTTTTGCACCTTTGCTGCATTTTTCATTACATTATGTTGTATTTATTATATTTCTATAGCATGTATCCTAAAGTAACTAACTCAAGTGTATTTAAACATTTTCATAATGATAAACTTGTATTACTAACATATTTCATGTTCATATACATTATGTAATATATTAGATAACTC
>NC_061100.1:96590503-96593003 GCF_015104395.2 Macrobrachium nipponense | reverse complement strand
ATTTAGGAAACACTAAAGAAGGGAAAAAGAGGCAAGTTGATAAAAGAAAGTGGCTTGAAACAGAGCGACAACAGATATTTGCTTGAAAGGATGAAAATGGAAATATTATCAAAAAAAGAGATGGAGTGATAAAAATTGCTGCGGATTTTTATACGATACTATACAATACTGATATAGGAAATAAATTTGTCAATAGAAATAATGAAACGCCTGAGCCGGTACCAAAAGTGACAGTAGGAGAGGTAAAGAAAGCATTAAAAGGCATGAAAAGAAACAAAGCAGTAGGAGAAGATGGCCTAACAATTGATTTGATAAGAGATGGAGGAGATTTCATTATAGTAAAACTCGCTGAATTTTACACAAAATGCTTGTAAGAATGATCTACACTTACAGCTTGGAAAAATATTATCATTTTATTAATTCACAAAAAGGGAGATGCCAAAGACCTGAAAAATTACCGCCCAATAAGCATACTGTCAGTAATATATAAAATATTTACAAAGATCATATTAGGCCGAATAGAAAGACAGCTAGACTTTAATCAACCAAGGTTTTAGAAGCGGGTATTCCACAACTGACCGTATACATGTAATTAACCAGCTAAAGGAAAAATGAAGAGTATGACAAACCACTATGAGAAAGCTTTTGATTTTGTCAAATCTTCAGCAATAATGAATTCCCTTCAAAGGCAAGGAATAGATGAATCTTATGTTAGAACACATAAAGATATCTATACGGGTAGTACAGCAATCCTAAAACAACTTAAAGATAGTGAGAAATTTCCGATTGAGAAAGGAGTTAGATAGGGAAACCCAATCTTTCATAATCTATTCACAGCGTGCCTACAAGAACATTTTAAGAATTTAGATTGGGAAAATGTAGGACTTAACATTAATGGGGAATATCTTAACAAATTTAAGATCTGCAGAAGACTTAGATAATTGTATGGTAACGGGGTGAAAGATTAGATCCCCTAATTTATAAAGTTAGACAATATTTATGTTGCTACGCAATTCACTTAAATTGCCAAAAAAATACAATAATGTAAATAATTAGGAATATTAACTTGAACTGACAGCAATTGCGAATTATTTTTACAGGCAATAGTTAATAGAAAATTGAATGTAATACTGAGGGTGAAATTCGATCAGTACCTAACAATAAGGAAAGAAAATAGAATAAGCTATGTTTACTGTAACGATAACATTAGCAACGTTGAAATTGGGGAATTGAAACCTACCTAATGTTTGGCATTATAGTCCCTCATATTACCTGTATTACACACACACACACATATATTTATATATATTATATATATATATATATATATATATATATATATATATATATATATATATGTATGTAATATATATATAAATATAAATATATATATATATATAAATATATATATAATATATATATATATATAATATATTATACATACATACATACTATTATATATATATATATATATATATATATATATATATATTTTTATATATATATATATATATATATATATATATATATATATATATATATATATATATATATACATATATATATATATATATATATATATATATATATATATATATATATATATTTATATACATATATATATATATTATATATTAATATATTATATATATTATATAATATATATATATATATATATATATATATATATATAATATATATATATATAAATGTATGTATTCATATTATACATATTTACATATATATATATATATATATATATATGTATGTATGTATGAATACTATGTATATATATATCATATATTTATATATATATATATATATATATATATATATATATATATATATATATATAGATATATATATATATGTGTATGTATATATATATATATATATATATATATATATATATATATATATATATATATATATATATATATATATATATATATATATCTATATATATATATATATAGATATATATATATAATATATATATATATGTATATATATATATTATATATATATATATATATATTATATATATATATATATGTATATATATATATATATATACATTATATATATATATATATATATATATATATATATATATATATATATATTATGTACATATATATATTATATATATAATATATATATATATAAATATATATATTATATATATATATATATATATATATATATATATATATATATATATATATATATTATATATAAGTATATCACATTTCCGTGATTCATATACATATATCGAGCTACAATGTCCTTTAATATCTAATTCGCGCTCTACCTCGGAATTAATATATTTTCATATATGCTTAACCGAAGGGAATTTTTTTCTCGATAATAGACTTGCCTGGACCAGGGCGCGAACCTATGATCCTTACAAATCCAGGGAACCTCTCGCGGGATGGTGTAGTAGGATAAAGCTTCACTGACGTTCCTGGATTTGTAAGGATCATAGGTTCGCGCCCTG
>NC_061100.1:96573003-96580503 GCF_015104395.2 Macrobrachium nipponense | reverse complement strand
GTCACGTGCCTTGACATTCCTTAGAAATTGGAAGTCATCGTTTTAGCTTCCCATGGAGACTGAGTGCCTGAGCGACATCTTAAGAATGCTGATGTTTCTTGTTGGATGGTGTGACATTAAAATCCTTACTTAAGCAGGTCAACGTTCGTCCTGTAGTTATGGGTGTTCGAGAGAGGTGACTTTGAAACCAGTTTAGAGCAGTTACGGGGTGTGGACGAAGGGTGTGAATTCGTGCGTCCGTGTGAGCCTCTTTCATTCATAATGTCATGTAATTAGCCAGAACGATAGAGACGGTTACGAGAAGAGAAAGCAGAGCCAGGATGGCTCTGCGAATGTTTATTTTATTCTGTGAGATTCTGGCTGGAAATGGGTAAGAATTACTTTGCTTTAGCCAAAGGTGTGGCTTGACTGTATTTTTGATATTTTGTAAAGATGTTCTATTTCATTTAATCTTTTGACTTTTCTTTACAATTGTTTATGCTCATTAGTGTGTTCTCCTGTTCTTTTAAACAGGTGGTTCTAGTGGAGGGAACTGTACTGGTAGGGGAACCATATTTGGAGGAATGGTATTTGACTAATTACTTTATAGACTGATAATTTCCGGGGGTTTTCTGAGTTATCTGAATTTTGAGATATCATTCCATTTACTTATCCTGTAAGGATCTGAGTTATTTAATTAATACTTTGCTTTGAATAAATGTCTATTTTTGTAGTTTCAACTCTGATTTGATGACCTAATAAAATGGAGGGGAGGTTATTGAGAGAGAGAGGGAGAGCGATTGGGTATCGAGGGAGAGAGAGAGAGAGGGGGGGGGGAGGCTATTGCCAGTGTCTGAGAGAGAGAGGGAGAGAGGGGGAGGAGAAAGTGTTCCCAAACTTAGTTTGCCTACCACTTTTGGCTTAACGCTTACCAATATGAAATACGATATTCTTATCTCGTATCAGTGGTGGCAGCGGATCTTGAACTGTTGTTACACCTTTTGTGAGATTGGTATCAGCTTAAAAATGCTGTTTTCAGAGTGTCTGGTTGTGGGAATGTGTTAGATTTAACTTAATAACTTATGGGGGTTAAGGTTTACCCATCCGTTGTCTGTGGTAATGAGATGGGAAAATTGAACTAGGATCGGCATTTCTACCCACAGTGAGATACCTCGAGGGTGTCGGTTGATCAGTGAGACTTCTGAGTGCACACTTCTAAGTGTTTTCTCGCCCATAATGCGGAGTCTTTCAAATGGTGTGGGTATTAGCGTGTTTTTTTTTTCTCTCTCTCTCAGTTTGGCGGTCAGGTATTCTCCCATTTGAGGAAGTAAGTGTTATATTATTATTTTTTTTACTTTCTGTATGAGTCATTTTTGAAGTTAAAAAGGCAGTTCAGAGTACCATTTTTTTTTCTCATGGGAGTAGAATGTGATGTGTTTTTTCTTTTCTTGGCACATGTTTAGAAGAGACGCATTCGTCTATGTTTTAATACATTCGCGTGTATATGGAATGTTTCATATATATTATATTATATTTTCTATATATATCTAGATATATATATATATATATATTATATACATAAAGATAATATATATATATATATATATATTATATATAAGATATATATATATGATATTTAATAATATATATGTTAATATATATAGATATATAGATATATATTATATATTTTAATTATATAGAATTATATATAAGATTATTAATATATATATATTATATATACTATATAATATATATATATAATATATATAATATTAATATATATAGATAGTATAATTATTATATAGTATATATATAATAATATATATAAGATATTATTACATATAATATCTACTTACAGATATAGATATATCTATATATATATATATATATATTATTAATACAATATATATATATATATATTAATATATATACCTATAGATATTATATTATATATATATATAATATACATATATATTACAAATATATGCAAATATATTTATATATATATATATTATATATAGATACTATATATATATATATATATATATTATATATATATAAATGTATATTATATTGAGTTATGAAGTATTCTGCTGTAGCCCATCTCCAAGTACATTATCTTAAGTTTCTATTAAGCTATTTTTCATTTTATATTTCTTGTATTTTCGGACTGAGTGACAGAGTTCGATACGGCCATGGCTAATAACTCAGGGGAAATCAGATGTATTGACTGACTCTGGGCTATTACCTTCAGAGAGGCCAGGGATGCTGGCGCATGCTTCATTTCACGTACCTGAATGGCTAAATACATTAATAGAGATTAATCCCTATTTAAAAGAAACTGGTAACAAAAATCCATATGACTGACATGGCAAAAGAATGAGAATCTTGAAAGGCCTGAAGTCCTTTCTCTGGAGTCAAAAGACATCTTTGCTAAGGCAGTGGGTAGGCCAAGAAAGTCTTTACGTACATTGGCCCTTGAACTAGAAACAAAATTGGAAAGAAGAGAAGTTATAGTGCTGTATATCGTAAGTAAAAACGAAAGTGCTTGGATTTCTGCCTATCATTTTCCTGTGGTATTCGCTTATTAAATTCTTACATGCATATATATATATATATAGATATATATATATATATATATATATATGTATATAATATATATACATATATATATATATATATATATATATATATACTATACCTATATATTAAAAAATATATATATATATATATATATATATATATATATATATATATTTACTTTAAAAATATAAGCGAATACCACAGGAAATAATAGGCAGAAATCCAAGCATATACATTCATATATATATATATATATATATATATATATATATATATATATATATATATATATTAGATATATATATATATACATATAAGAATATAATAAGCAAATACCACAGGTAAATGATAGGTAGAAATCCAAGCACTTTCGTTTTTACTTAGTAAAGACGAAAACGCTTGGATTTCTGCCTATCATTTTCCTGTGGTATTCGCTTTTTTAATGAAGTCACGTACATCTACTGTGATTTTTTTAAGCATATAAGAATATATGTATGGCTGCATGTATGTATGTATTATATGCCACATACACTTTGAAACCCATTGAGCTTTTTTCTACCAAACTTGGTATAATTATGACACCACCGGGAAAAGAATAATACGGGGGGTAAGTCATCATGATGCCAAAGGTAGTTTTGTGGAAAGAGGGTGAAATGTAAGAATATCTAAAAATGACTGATATTAGTGGCTAATCCATAATTTTTGACGTTGTTGAGATGAAGAGTGACACTCCCGATGCCCTTTAAGTTCCAGTTCATACCTGATAGGGAAGGGTGGTGAGAAGGGTGTGGGAATCGGGGCGACATACTAAGATATCTGATAATGACAGATATTAGTGTCTAATCTATAGTTTTTGAGGTCCTGGGATGAATAGTGATAATCCAAATACCTATTAAGTCCAAGTTCAGCCCTGAAAGGAAGGTATTGAATAGAAGTGGTGGGAAGTGGGTGGCGTGTAAAAATAACCAAAAACAACAAATGTTAGTGACATTCCTGATGACCCTTAGGTCAGTGTTCAGCCTCAATAAGAAGATATTTTGAAAAGGGGTGGGAAGGGGATGACCTGTAAAAATAACAGAAAACGGCAGATAGAGGTGTGTAATTCATAGATTTCAAGGGCATTGAGATGATTAGCAACAATCAAATACCCTTTTAGACCAAGTTCAGGCCCAATCGGAGGGTGGGATGAGAAGAGGTGGGAAGGTGGTAATGTAGCCATAACTGAAAACTACTGATAATGGTGTATAAAACTAGTTTTCAAGGTTGCAGAGATGAAAAGTAACACTCCTGATGCCCTTTACGTCCAAGTTCAGCCCCGATAGGAAGGGGGTGTGGTTAAGAAGGATGTAAAAATTGCTGGTGTGAGTGAGAGAGAGAGTTTATCAGTTGTCAATCAGAGTTTTCCCTGCAGTGTTGAGTTCATCAACTAATGTATATATATATATATATATATATATATATATATATGATCTATAAATGTTTTTACCCATTATTATTATTAACATATAAGTACACGTGAGGAATTACATCTCTTAAGCTCCCTCCTATGTGGTATCTTTCACAGGAGCAGAGTAGCAAAGACATTTCTCAGGATTTTGCTGAAATAAAAAGGTAGCCCTTGGCCTCGTGTAGGAAAGCTCATTTGTCAGTACAGGATCTGTGTCGAGCTTTGGGTCCACAACATTGCAATAAGCATATCTTTAGCACTGTATAATAGATTATAAGTACACACCAATTCCATTGACACTTCATAGACCAAACAGTCCAATACTAATAGACTAACCTAATAATTATAGATGCCTAAGGAGTGCCTACATCTAGCTTTCGAGGACCATTTCCTCCTAAAATAACTCATAACGCTCATATCCAGTGGATAAGGTAAATCAGGTCATAGGCACCTCCAAGGATGTAGTGGCCCCACGTTAAGTTTTTGTATGGGAAGTTCGACATATCAGTGATCTTTCTGAACAGGTGCATCAAGAGGTCAGCGTCATGGCAGCTTTCCTAACGTGGTTGTCTTAAATAAAAAAAATTTTCTTCTTTTATCGGGAACCACTGTTATGAGGAGGATGGATTTATGTAAAAAAAACAGACACACACACACATACTCACACCACACACACACACACACACACACACACACACACACATATATATATATATCATATATATATATATATAATATATATATATATATATATATATATATATATATATATATATATACACTTTGCCTTTTTATATGTTCACTAAGGTACATTTTTCTATTCCAAACTCCATCCTGATGTACCCATATACAATTCTTACAGTCTCGATTAGGGTATCTATTTCTTTGGTGCTCTTACCATACAGCTTGATGTAGTCCATGGACATCACATGGTTAATTCTGCTGGGTTGCTACCCAGCATCCATTTTCTGCAGTAGTGGGGACAGTGTGTCGCCTTGAAAGATCGTTCTCCTGATGTTAATCTCTCCTAGTCTTATCCTAGACCTTGTAAGTACTGTATTCCGGTTGTGCATTGTATTTTTGATGAAGCTGATGGTGTTTTCTTCTGCCCCATATATTTTCAAGAATTATTATCATTTTTTTTTTTGCTCTATCACAGTCTTCCAAATCGACTGGGTGGTATTTATAGTGTGGGGTTCTGGGTTGCATCCTCCCTCCTTAGCAGTCCATCACTTTTCTTACTATGTGCGCCGTTTCTAGGATCATACTCTTCTGCATGAGTCTTGGAGCTACTTCAGCTTCTAGTTTTTCTAGATTCCTTTTCAGGGATCTTGGGATCGAGCCTAGTGCTCCTATGATTATGGGTACAATTTCCACTGGCATATCCCATATCCTTCTTATTTCTATTTTCAGATCTTGATACTTATCCATTTTTTCTTTTTGACTTTGTCAATCAACGTCACGTCTGGTCTATTTGCACGTATCACCCTATCTGTTCTGATACCATAGTCCCAGAGGATCTTTGCCTGATCGTTTTCTATCACTCCCTCAGGTTGGTGCTCGTACCACTTATTACTGCAAGGTAGCTGATGTTTCTTGCACAGTCTCCAGTGGAGGGCTTTTGCTACTGAATCATGCCTCTATTTGTACTGGTTCTGTGCAATTGCCGGGCATTCGCTTGCTATGTGGTTTATGGTCTCATTTTTCGTATTGCACTTCCTACATATGTGAGAGATGTTATTTCCGTCTATCGTTCTTTGAACATATTTGGTTCATAGGGCCTGATCTTGTGCCGCTGTTATCATTCCTTCAGTTTCCTTCTTGAGCTCTCCCCTCTGTAGCCATTGCCATGTGTCATCGCTGGCTAGTTCTTTACTCTTTCTCATGTATTGTCCGTGAATTGGTTTGTTGTGCCAGTCTTCTGTTCTGTTTGTCATTCTCCTGTCTCTATATATTTCTGGGTCTTCGTCTACTTTTATCAGTCCTTTTTCCCATGCACTCTTTAGCCACTCGTCTTCACTGGTTTTCAGATATTGCCCCAGATCTCTGTTCTCGATGTTGACACAGTCCTCTATACTTAGTAGTCCTCTCCCTCCTTCCTTTCGTGTTATGTATAGTCTGTCCGTATTTGCTCTTGGGTGTAGTGCTTTGTGTATTGTCATATGTTTCCTGGTTTTCTGATCTATGCTACGGAGTTCTGCCTTCGTCCATTCCACTATTCCTGCGCTGTATCTGATTACTGGCACTGCCCATGTGTTTATGGCTTGTATCATATTTCCGGCGTTGAGTTTTGACTTGAGTATCGCCTTGAGTCTCTGCATATATTCTTTCCTGATTGTGTCCTTCATCTCTTGGTGTTTTATATCCCCTCTTTCCATTATTCCCAGGTATTTGTATCCAGTCTCATCTATGTGTTTGATGTTTCTCCCATCTGGTAGCTTTATCCCTTCAGTTCTCGTTACTTTGCCTTTTTGTATGTTGACTAAGGCGCATTTTTCTATTTCAAACTCCATCCTGATGTCCCCAGATACAATCCTTACAGTCTGGATTAGGGTATCTATTTCCTTGATGCTCTTACCATACAGCTTGATGTCGTCCATGCTGTATGGTAAGAGCATCAAGGAAATAGATACCCTAATTTATTATTCATTATTATTATTATTATTATTATTATTATTATTATTATTATTATTATTATTATTATTATTATTAAAACAAGTGTATGAAACCAATATTAATACGTAACTGGAAACTAACGAAAGCACTTTTCCATTTTTTTTCTTCTACCTGACGAGGCAAGATAACCCAAAGTCAAAGAAGTTGACACGATGCCACGTAGCCCGGCCCGCAATATGAAACTATAACAAACCTAATTTAGGAAAACAAATGCCTTACAGCCACCTAAATTACCATTTGGAGATTGCAGTAAGAAGAGCCAAAAAAAAAACTTCATCTGAAGGTTTTTACCACAGATGACATTGTCTGTGAATGTCATTTCTGTTGTTTCTTGTTTTTGTTGAAGACAGAGTCGTTTCCCGTTCCTCTTATCTTCGTGGAATGAGGAAGGAGGCCGAAGATTATAAACACCCAAGAGGATAAGGAGAAGCCTAAGAACTTGATGGAATTTCAAGGCGAGAAGTCCTTACTGGGTAGGCCGACGAGGACAAGTAACGGTACAAGGAAACTTTTGTTTTACGACAGATACAGTGAAAGAGTTTTAGAATGCTTAGTATTATACTTTAAACGACGAGAGAGCGACACATTGTGAGAAAAATTTCTCAGTGTAGAAAATACAGACAGACTATACATTACACGAAAGTAAGGAGGGAAAGGGCTACTAAGTACAGAGGACTGCGTCAACATCAAGAGCAGAGCACTGGGGCAATATCTGAGAACCAGTGAAGACGAGTGGCTAATGGAGTCGATGGGAAGAAAGACTGATAAAAGTAGACGAAGACACAGAAATATATAAAGACAGGAGAATGACAAAC
>NC_061100.1:96555503-96565503 GCF_015104395.2 Macrobrachium nipponense | reverse complement strand
TATGAACATCTGTGTGGCGGAGTGGTAGCGGGGAGTGTCTGTAAGGCATCTCAGAATGTTATAGTGCACAACAGTGATGCGTCTCATGGTCTCTCGGGTATAGTTCGTCCAGAGGGAACACCCATAGATACTGTAGCAGTATGAGCGGAAGAGCAGCAGTTTAACGTCTCGGTGACAGAAGGCAAACCTCCTTGCAATCGTGTTGCCAGCTGCACATAGTTTACGACGCCTCTGTTCAATGTCTTCCGTATCTTTTAGGTCGTCGGTGATAATGTGACCCAGATACGGAAATTCGTGCACAAATTCCAGCCGATGATTTCCGAGGAAAATTTGTGGTTCTGCAATATGCTTAAGCGATCTCGGGAGCAGCGACATGCACTGGGTCTTGGTTTTGTTGTAGATTATATCAAATTCCTCTGCATATTGGCGGCAAGTGTCGATGAGTCGTTGGAGACCTTGCACTGATGGAGAAATCAGAACCATATCGTCGGCGTAACAGAGGTTGTTTATAGTTGTTTCATTGACGGTGCATCCGATTGGGAGTGAGTTCAGTTTGACATTCAAGGCATCTGTGTACGTATTAAACAGGTATGGAGAGAGAATGCCCCTTTGCCGAAGCCCGTTTAGGGAGCCGAAGGTGTAAGATAACACGTTACCCCATTTGGCACAGAATTGTTGTGTGGAGAACCAGCAATGCAAAATGCCAATTAGATACAGGTGTGTGCCCCTTTTATGCAGCTTCAGGTAGTTTACTCTGTCAAATGCTTTTCTCACATCTAAAAAACAAAGGAAAACAGGAGAGGCTGATGATAGGTAGTAATTCAGCAATTCTTTCAGTATGTAGATGTAGGTGTCGGTTGAGTGGTTTGCTTTAAACCCGAACTGGTTGTCAATGGTGTGTAAAAAGGGGAGAAGTCTCACTAGAAGAACAGACTCAAGTATCTTCGATGCGATTGTTGTGATTGCAATCGGCCGGTAGTTGCCAAGGTCAGCTGCATCCTTTAGCTTGTTTTTGATTAATGGTATCAATTGGACTAAGAGTAGGGAGTCTGGAAGAAATCGGGGAATTATGCACGCATTGAATAGGGCAGCTAGCAAAATGTAAATTATCGGATGGCAGAATTTGAAGGCCTCTGCAGGAAGACCATTACAGCCGGGCGATTTATTATTAGGTAGACTGTTTATGGCATCGCTGATGTTACCTGGCGTAATACGGTCTGCAAAATGAAATTGAATGTTGTCAGTAAGGAGGTTATCTACATCCCTTCGGGAATCTTGATCTTTTATGCAATTCAGGATAATGTTGAAGTGATCACCCCACATACTTGCGATAGCTTCGTCTCCGACTGCTTCCCCTACTCTCTGTGATAGCTTTTTAGTTTTGGGATTTAAGTACTGGATATCTTTCCAAAGACGAGGATAATCACCAGATTCTAAGTTTCTAGACATTGCATCGGCTCTTAGTTGTTTATCATTTAACCTGCAGTGCTTAAGAGCAAGTTTGAACTGCGCTCTCGCCTGTCTCATTAGTAATGCAGTGCCCTTCCCTGGGGCTACCATTTTGCCTCCACAGTAAAAACATTTCTCGTGAGTATGTATACAGATCTCTAACCAAGTCATTCCATCCAGGTATATTACGAGAATTACCTTGACGAAATCTGTAGGCAGTCCTGCCCGAAGCAAGCATAGCGGAGATTATATTTGAATAGAATTCATTCAGGTCCCTCCTGTGGTGGTCATTTCTACAATTTGTGTTATTACAAAGTAAGGCGTCTGCTGTTTGAACTATTGACCACAACCTGGTTTCCGTGGTCGCCCTAAAGTATCTGGTTTTCTGGTGGTTTTTAAAATCCCAGTTTACAGCTGGTGGGCGAACAGTTAGGGGGTTCACGGTAGGGAGGGATGGGGTACTGAATGACACCTATAGTGGGATGTGATCGTAGCCCGTTGCAAGATCATAGCGAATATTGCAGGTCACAATAGAATCATGAAGTTGTGGAGATGTGATGCAGTGGTCCAGCCAGGAGGTTGTAATTGCGTCCACTCTATTATGTACATATGAATAGGAGGAGGGAGGGAGGAGCATTACATCGCTAATTTGGAGAGCATGATTTTGATAGAAGCGAGTAAGTTCATTATAAAATTGTTTGGTGGGGTGAGAATTAAGGTCCCCGATTATACAAATATGATCAGCAGGAGAATCATGAATAATACTGTGTAACTCCCCTAGGATCATGCAGTAATGATCAAAATTATTGTTATTTTTCCATGCCATATAAACATTAATAATTAGTATTTTAGAGTTCCCTACTGTCACTTGAAGCCCCAGCAATCTGTCACTCCTGTAGGTCATCACCTTTATCATATTGTCTAATGATTTGTGCCACAGGAAAGAAAGGCCCCCTTTCGGGCGACCGGCTATGATTTGATCTGTAACTTGCATCGATGAGGTCGAGAAGGTTCTGAAGTCTTCATGAATTGAATCGCAGATAGCAAGGTCATGTGGCCAGAGGAGCATTTCTTGCAATGCAATGATGCCTTTGAAGTTTTTGCAGAACATGTTTAGGAGAGGAATGTTCCGCAAGAGGCCAAAAATATTCCAAGAGATTATGTTTAATGTATCCATGGCTGCTCACGAAGATGGGAGATGAATGCGCTGATCATTTGGGTGGATGGGGGGTTAGCCAGGGGGAGTGGGCAGTCACTCGCCATGGGGGGTTGACTGGCACTTGTGGTGGAAATGACCCTGGTTGGAGTGTCAGTAAGTTCCCCTGGGGTGGTTGATCCCAGAATAATTTATATCATGAAACTAATATATTAGGACCGAAATTCTAGCCTTTAAGAACGTCGAGGTGTTGAAATAGACAGGTAATCATGTAAGCCACTTTATGTTTAATCCTGCATGGGAGTTCGTGAGAGATGAGTGGGTCAGAACCAGTGAGAAACTTGACTCTCTCCACTATGGCGTCTAGAGTCACTGATGAGCGCAGATTGTGAATTACTACGTGACATCTCTTCTCAGGTGTCGGGCAAGGTGAAACACGAATGGTGGGCTCCGGTCCAGTGGCCAAACGAGAGGTTCTTCTCTTCTTTCTGCTTGTTTGTATCTGCCAGCCGCCAGACCCCTCATGATCACTTTCATCTCCATCTACAATGGGGGGTTGGGGGGGAGAGATAGGGTGGGGAGGATTACGAGGGCTAGTAATCGTCATTGGAGAAACATCTTCTACCGGAGGCACTGGAGAGGGAGAAGAGGTTGGGAGACCAACAGTCCCCTCGAAACGGTCTATAGGAGATGGGGGCACTTCCGTGTTGCTGGGAGGCGAGGAAAAACTGGGTGCCGCATTTCTAGGAGTCTGGTGGCTATCTGTGCGATTGTCTATCAATCCCTACACTCCTTTGATCGCATCCCAGATCCGTGTGAGGTTATTTGTTTCCACCGTTTTAAGACTGTTTAGGGATTCCTGTAGTCCTTTGATCACGTCCCAGATTCTTGATAATTTATCATTTGTCTCCTCAATTTTTTCTTAGTTTTTTCCATTTATTTTGCTGTTTGGAAGGCAGTTTCTGCCATGTGGTACACCGCAGGTAGGCTTAGGTCAGCAGGCCCCTTTGGAGGCAGATTGTAAGGGTCATCGGCGTAGATTTCCACCGAGCAGGTCCTTAGCCACTTAGTGATATATGATATCTTCTTGTGAGAGGATAAATTCTTCGCGGATCACTCCTTGAGAATGCTCTCTGGTATCAGATCTTTGCATTTCGTGTATGCAACGTTGATTTCCTCATTGGAGAAGGCATCACTGACAGATTGTATAGCGGACTCGACGTCGGAACGGTTCGATTGGTATTGTATATAGTAAAGACAATTGTTCGCAAGTACGGAACTTGTGTGTGGGGCACAGGCACCGGTAGGTGCCAGGGTCACTTGCGCAACGGTTGGAGGTTGGTCGGGTGACCTTTTCGTGGTAAGGGACGGGTCAAGCACTAGCACATACACTGCATTCTTTTACCCATTTCCCTGGACCAATAGGTCTCGAGTAGCTGTGATTTAAAAGATTTCTAAGGCACTGATTGGAGCAGAAAGAATATTAGTATATCTGCAGTTGCACAACACTCTCCGGCTTACACGCCGGGTATTATGTGGAGACACTATTAACACATTGATTACTATATAGGTGGTATAATCACCAAGGGCGAAAAACCCTTCTTTTCTGTGAATAGGAATAGGACTGAGGCGTCACTGAACGTTGTGAGTTCTCGTGTTAGGCAGTTCGACGAATTTTTTATCAACTGTAATTCCCATTCGGTTTACATACATACATAAATACATACACACACACACACACACACACACATATATATATATATATATATATATAGTATTTATATATATTATATATATAAACCAAAAGTCCTCTTGTGAGTTCAATAATGCAATTAGAAACGTTTCCAGAATAATATGAATTTGAACACGTGGAAGCAACAAAAAATGTTTCGTTATCTCCGTAAAAAATTAAATGCAAACATATATATATATATATATATATATATATATATATATATATATATACTATATATATATATATATATATATATATATATATATATATATATATATATATATATATATATATATATATGTTTGCATTTAATTTATTACGGAGATAACGAAACATTTTTTGTTGCTTCCACGTGTTCAAATTCATATTATTCTGAAAAAGTTTCTAATGCATTATTGAACTCACAAGAGGACTTTTGGTTTATGATAACTTCTACCAAAATATAAAGAAATGAAAAGTATCCCATTTAGAAGAGCAGACTTGAAAGTAATAAATATTCAAATGTTTCCATTATACATTACCATTTATTTAATCTTATCAAGAGAATAGACAGCTATTTTTCGGATGCATTTGTGAATCCGTTTCTCTTGAATGATAATGGCACCACCTAAAGTCATGTGGCGTAAGGTGAGAATGCAATTTCGTTCCGAGCAAAATAGTAATGGGCATAGTTTTACAATTTCGGAATCATCTGAGGGTTCAAAGAAACGTCGTGAACGTCTCTCTTCCTTCAATTTACTTCACAAAAACAGGGATAAAAACCTGGAGCTTTTTCTGATAAGGAAAGACATGTTGTGACTAACATAAAGGGTAAAATATTAAGAGAATGTTTGGATTTACGTAGAAAAAATATATGTAATGAATTTACTTGATGAAACTGCAAAACATAAAAGTCTGCTTGATTGGGCGGGTAGCTGTTAAAGATTGCAAAAAAAGAAAATAAATGTGCTATTAGCAATAATACAGTGAGTTTGTAATAAATTTGTGAGTCGGGTGGAGTAATCTTTAAATCTTGTAACTGTTGAAATAAAAATCAAATTTACTTCCACCTCGAAAAAGATGTTTAATGTAGTAACTTCGGATTGGATATTAGGCTGAGCGATGTGCTTTAACAAGGTAATTTTTATGATTAATCGTAACGAATGTGCTTGACCAAGTCCACGCAGAGCTGTCATCTTTTACTAAGCTCGCTTAACTGCTTTGCTTAAAGAAGTAACCTTACTTAGTTGCTATTGCCAATTCATAGAGGAAAAAGGGCGTGAAGTTTCGTATATTAATTCCTTTGTGTCTGTCAAACACGAAATGAAATATTGTGTTTATGAGCAATCAATACCAGCTCAAAACAGTGATATTTTGTCTTTCCCAATTAAAAAAGGCAAGATCCATACTATTTACACCTTGCTTTCAGTAATGTTCTATCTAAGGGTTTAAATTTCGATGCAGAAGGAGTTGTAAAAATTGTGTTTCTTGTTTATGAAATGAGAAATACTCCCAGATTTTTTTAACTAAACTTGTGGCGAAACCAAATTATAAGTAAACTGTTTGCTTGAGGTACAGTCATTCAAAAACGTATTGCAACATACTTCAAAACTTTTCGGACGACAGCTTATGTTAGTGATATCTGGTGTGATTTAGCAACTCTGTTTAAGAGACTGAAACAACTCGACACCACTGGTGCGTCAGACAAATTGCCTGAATTTCCCTTAAACCGACTTTTTTCGATATTGTTTCAAACTTTACTTGGTTAATGGATGTTACTATAATACTTCAAAGGTCATCACTGTTTTTAGATTTTAATATTTTCATCTCCGAGGCCATCACTATCTTTAGGTTTTATCTTCTTCATATAAGTGTGCTTTGTAGACAGAGGCTTACGACTATCATAAGTTAAACTATTAGCCCAAGTAACATCAACAGTTACGACTTCTGTAAAAAATTTGCCGGCATATTTATGAGTAAAATTTTTCAAAAAAGCTATTTCAATAATTACTCCTCCGTATCTTTTAAACACACAGACACACACACACACATATTATATATATATATATATATATATATATATATATATATATATATATATATATATATATATATATTATAAATATATATATATATATATATATATATATATATATATATATATATATATATATATATATATATATATATGAGGTTCAACATTAACTGAGTTAATGTTGAACGCCATAAGTGAAGAAGACCACCATGTTTATCAGCGGAGAATGTCTCCTCCTCATCCCAAAAGATTACTTTCTTCCAGAAATCCTCAGCTACTGGATACTATTGTCAAGCAAACCCTAACCTCTCTTCTTTGTTTTTCTCTGTTTTGGAGTGTTTCCTGGCAGGAATATATGATGAAATAATATTTTGGCCTCATGTAGCCTGTAACAGATGGTTTGGGGGTCAACACTAAGGTAGAGCCTAATGTATATACTATCTTTATAGTAACTACGTCAGGGTCATGGGGTCGTTCACTGTTGCCGTATCCATCTATACACTGTCGCTCTATTTACGCCAAGCTGCCGAGTAATATCTACGATATAAACATTGGCCTCGTGCAAGCTAATGATCGATGACCTGTAAGATAAAGTGGAGTGACGATATCCCTGCCGAGCGCATGACCTCTGACAGCCATATTGAAGGGTCTCGGTCCAGCTTATGGTACTATACTTTATTGTTATAATTACTTATACTATTATAATTTTTTTCTTTTTTACTATTATTATCATCTTATCAATATTATTATTATTATTATTATTATTATTATTATTATTATTATTATTATTATTATTATTATTATTATTATTACTTGGCCGAATTTAACTAAGAAAAATTACTTTACAGAAGCAGGCTGGTCTAAGTCAACCATTGTGATCAAGGCTTAGGCATCTACTCTGGGATCTAAGCAATGCCTAGCATAAATGATTCACGTAAATTATAGGACTTTCTTGGCAATTGGGAACTAAACATTAACCAAACAATAGTGTAGAATCACTAAAAACTAAGTTACAATACACTTTCTCACTAAACACTCACACTTACTATGCACTCACACTCACTAAACACACACTTACTATATACTTACAGTCACTAAACACTCGTACTTACTATACACTCAAACTCAGCAACACTAAACATTCATTGAATACTCAACACTCACTGGGCACTCACTATTTACACTAAATGCTTGCTAAACACTCATAAAACACTGAATACTCAATAAATACTCATTGTACCCTAAACAGACACTAGCACTAAACAACCACTAAAAATTCACTAATCACTCATTAAACATTCATTAAACACTTACCCTCTAAAGCACTCACTCACTAAAATTTATAAAACTTTCATTGAACCCTAAACACTCACTAAAACATTTCCTGAATACCTACACACTAAAAATTCACTGAATACTTACACACTAATTACTCACTAAACACTAATGTTTACTAAACAATAACATTTCCTAAACCATAAACAATTACACACTACACATTCACTAAACCTGAAACACTAATCGAACTTTAAATTAATACTTACATTCTGAACATTCACTAAACACTAACATTCACAAAGCATTCTTTAAAACATAAACACTAAATACTTACAAACAAAACATTCATTAGGCGTTAAACTCTCACTAAACATTCATGAATACTTACACACTAAACATTCACTAAACACTAACATTGACTAAACCCTAGTATTAACTAAAAACTAAACACTTACTAATCATTCACTGAACACTTAAACACTAAACATTCACTGAGTACTTACATGCTAAACATTTACTAAACACTAGCATTCAATAAACCATCAGCACTCACTAAACACTTACACACTAATTGTTAATTAATCACTAACATTATCAAAGCACTCACTATACCCTAAACATCACTAAACAGTCACTGAATACTTACACACCAAACATCCAGTAAAACTAACATTCACAAAACATTCACTAAGCCCTAAACATTCACTAAGCATTACTGAATACTTACACACTAAGCATTCGCTAAACACTAACATTCACTATGCTTTAAACATTCACTATTCATTCACTGAATACTTGCACAATAAGCATTCACTAAATACTAACATTCACTAAAACCTAAACACTCACTAAACACTCACTAAACACTTACACACTAAGTATTTACTGAACACTAGCATTATCAAAGCACTCACTAAACTCCAAACACTCACTAAACATTCAAGAATACTTACACACTGGCCATTCACTGAATTCTTATACACCAAACATTCACAAAACACTAACATTCACAAAACATTTACTGAGCCCTAATCACTCACTAAGCATTCACTGAATACTTACACACTCAACATTCAGTATATTCTAAACACTCACTAAACATTTAATGAATACTTACACACCAAACATTCTACTAACTCAGAACACTCAATAAACATTCACTGAATACTTGCACGCTAAAGATTCACAAAACATTAACTAAACCCTAATCACTAAACATTCACTAAACATTTACTCATAAACATTCAGTAAACACTTACTCACTAAACCATAAACACTCATTAAACACTTAATCATTAAATATTTAGGAAAGAAAAAATTCCAAATCGCACTGAGCCTCTGTTCAAATTTGCGCGATTACCAGAACTTTAAAGATGGCCGCAGAGCTCTACAACGCCGACCTTGAGGAAGACCTGCTGATTATGCAATACTGGCATACAGATAGCATCAATTTCGTTGATAATCGTTCAAATGTTTTTAATTAGTTACGATGCTTTTATTTGGATTCATAATATAGTTTCTTCTTTGACTTTTGCCCAGTCATCTCGCACAAACTGTTTCAAAATGTTTCGTTATTTTTCGCAACATGAGTTTTTCATGAAACATTCTTTTTTTATATTTTAACCTTATGATTAATAGCAAAATCTGAATTAAAAAAGCACATTTCTTTGTACATATACTATATCAAAAGAATAAATTACTGTTAAGCGAACGCAAATCTCAGGAACCTGCTGCACAAACATTTTTGAGTTACTTACATGGAGGATTAAAATCTGTTATACCGTTTTAATTTTTAAAGAAAAAGTTTATTGATCCTTGAAAAAAACACGACAGATTTACTTTTCGAAAGTTTTCGTCTCTCAATAAAAAAGGAAAGTTTGTTAGATCCACCTTAACTTTACGATGGAAACGTTATGGGAATCAATCTGTTTCTGTTGAGTTTCAATAAAAAGTCTGAGAGGCCCAAGCAGCAATACTATTATATTGCGGAAAGAATGGGAAATAAATCCTTCATGTAAATAAAAAGAATAAGATTACTACTCTGGTTATTTCAACACTTTACCCTGCTTGCTATGATTCATTAGCCATTTTTTGTAATGCTTTTGGTGAAGTATAAATGAGATTCTTTTTCCTAAGCAATCAATTCCCTCTTTCAATAATCTCATTGGGATTTCATCTCTCTGTCCACGTACAGTTTCAGCGATATGCTTTACATTGATACTTTAACTTAATGATATAGTATAAGATGTTATTCTTAAGTCCTATATCTATATTTCCCCCGTCACGCTGAAGGAAATAATATCCACTTGATACCCTGTCTCATGAATACAATGTATAGCCATCCACGTTTCTTCTTTAACTTTTCAAT
>NC_061100.1:96548003-96550503 GCF_015104395.2 Macrobrachium nipponense | reverse complement strand
AATTGAAGAGGCTACCTATCTTTTTTGGATTTACAGGGATTAGGGTTAGTCTTAGGAAACCTAATTCATTTTCTATAATGTTTTTTTATATTTAAGCGTAGTTTATCTGTGTGGATAAAGGGAATTGATGCGTACATATTAAGTTTAGGTACGTTGAAACTAGCAGGGGGTGGAGATACGTAATTAGAAAACCATTTTATTAATAATATTAAGAACAAATTGTTTTGGGAAGGAGTTAGCTGTAAAAAATTTCAGTAGGTACTCAATTTCACTATGGAAAGCAGACCAGTCAGACGTATATTTAAATGCTCTGTGTACCAACGTAATGACAGAGTTAGCTTTAAAGCCATAAAAACACGAACTGTAAAAATTATTTCCCAATCCAGTAAAAGTTTCTTGATTATATCAACACTGTTCATCCAAACGTGAAATTTACCATAGAAACTGAAAACAACAATTCATAGCCTTCTTGGATGTAAAAATTACTAGGAGTGAACAACGTTTTTAATACTAGTGTATATCGCAAGAGTACTTTTACTGGATTGGGAAATAATTTTTACAGTTCGTGTTTTTATGGCTTTAAAGCTAACTCTGTCATTACGTTGGTACACAGAGCATTTAAATATACGTCTGACTGGTCTGCTTTCCATAGTGAAATTGAGTACCTACTGAAATTTTTTACAGCTAACTCCTACCCAAAACAATTTGTTTTTAATATTATTAATAAAATGGTTTCTAATTACGTATCTCCACCCCCTGCTAGTTTCAACGTACCTAAACTTAATATGTACGCATCAATTCCCTTTATCCACACAGATAAACTACGCTTAAATATAAAAAAACATTATAGAAAAAGAATTAGGTTTCCTAAGACTAACCCTAATCCCTGTAAATCCAAAAAAGATAGGTAGCCTCTTCAATTACAAGGATAAGCTTCAAGATTTTATGTTGTCCAATGTAATCTATAAATATGAATGCCCAAGATGCCTTGGTACTTATATTGGCTCAACACGGAGATTGTTGCAAGTCCGTTATTATAGTCACATGGGACTCAGCTATAGGACGGGATCCAGGATATCGAATCCCGAACTCTCGAGTATTCGAACACATGCCTCAAAATGCAAGATTCCTATGGAAAAAACACATTTTTCTATCCTTACCTCAACAACCCAAGCATCCTTTCTAACAACACTTGAGTCACTTTACATTAAACACCTATCGCCTAATTTAAACAATTACGTCTCTGCCACTCCCCTTTCGTTGGCCTGAAGTGTAGTTTGGTCGGTCCTCACGTTTCTAGTCATTCTGCTCTTGTTCTCTGAACTGATAGGTAGTCTTTTAATACTTATAAGCTTCTTTTAATAAATCATATTTTTGGATTGTTTCTTTTACTTTATTTTACTGTTTTTTAAAAAAGAATAAATTTTTATTCCAGACTGATGATGTGCCAATGTTTTGGGGCACGAAAACGTCTCTATAAACTAATCGAGTAAGCTGTTGTTCTTGCTGGAACCCCTGTTGGAAATATATATATATATATATATATATATATATATATATATATATATATATATATATATATATAGAGAGAGAGAGAGAGAGAGAGAGAGAGAGAGAGAGAGAGTGTGTTTTTGTGTATGTATGTGAGCGCGCAATATATATCCCCACATTTTGTACATGGAAAGGTCACACTTAACACGAACAGGATGGCAAGATAACTTCATTGGATTTCAGAGTTGTTTTACCTGTTTGCAATGATTATATAACTAAACGTACTGTTTCCCTTTTGTTACGTTACTTCATCTAAAGATTCATTTATCCGTATTCCTACTAATAAATAAAGGCAGCAGATGCATTGGCTTTGTTATTTCTATTTTATAGGTCTTGTTCTTTCTATTCGTCCCTCAACATTCCAACCAAAATATCAAGTTTTCTCGAGTTGCTTCACAGCTCAACCTGTAACGTAAAAACTGTGATTAGATTATCAAATCTAGCACAGTATTGATGACAGGAATAAATCTGAATTTTCTCCTTCAGCTTTTATTTTCGTTATGTGTTCCTTATCAGTAGGGCAGAAGGACCTGAAAACATCAAGGAAATTGACAAAAAAGCTGCAACATCACTTTTGTTTCTGAATGTCAATAAATAAGAAGTGTAATATTTTCTTCTGTTCCTTGTATGGACATACTAGTTGTCAAGTGTCTTGTGTATGTCCTTAAATAAATAAAGCAATCCAGTTATATGAACACGCCTACAAATAAAGACACAAAACCTATCCATCATATATATACTTGCATTATCATACTTGTGGAACCTTCCGAAGAATTCAAAAGCAGTGTTTCCCCATGAAGCCGATCACAGTGTGGGAAAATTCTATAAAGTTCAAACTTTCACAACCGCCGGATAATCATTTATCAAAAGCAATTGATATGGTTTCCTCATCTCACCTAAAAAATACCACGTAGTTTATTATATAAAAAAACTGTCCCTATGATGAAAT
>NC_061100.1:96543003-96545503 GCF_015104395.2 Macrobrachium nipponense | reverse complement strand
ACCTTCCTCCTAGAAATAGATAAATGCAATTACGCAGTTGCCTTAAAAGTGAAATTTTCGTTTACTTTCTCCAAAAGCATCAACCACTGTAATCTTATTATTTCCCTTGCTGCTTCTACTGTACCCATAATCCGTTAACATACCTCGTGAAATTTCTATCGATAAAGGATCTATAGTATTTTTTTTTATATCATTCCATTATAACATAAAAATAATTTACTGTAAATATACTGTTTGGTAGCTTTTACCTCAATCGATGAAGCCTCACGGGCAGGTAATCTTATATATTTTACCTGTATTGTGCATGATATTTGTGATATATTTTACTAGTCAAACATATAAAAATTTCACCTGCATTTGACGTTCAAAACTTCTAATGAAATAATCCTTAGTGGCATAAACTCTGCAGAGGTTTCGCAGTATTCACTGGGGGAAAAAAATCTTGATTTCGGACTTTACTTGAAGAATCACATGTAACTGATGCGGCGTCTCCTTCAGCAAGCAAAGAAAATACTGATTACCGAATAAGTCACGATATCTATAAGCTCAGGACGTTACACGAAAGGGCAAACAGGAGATTCCGACCTAACGAATTTTGTACGGTCACGCAGAAGGAAAAATACACTACAGCTCTCTCTCATTCCTTCTTATTTTTAGATATGGCGTCATCCTGATGGATCGGCAATAATGCAGAGGAGTTCGAGTTTTTTTTCTCCACTGCGTGGGGGTAGGGGTTGGGGTGGGGGATGGAGTGCCGGATGTTAATCCAGCAAAGTGGAAGTCATCATTCTTTCTTATTAGCAGATTATAATATTATTCATTGATTATAATATTCATTGATGGAAGAACAGCAGCTTTGCCATTACAAATATCTTATATTATTCAGGTATAGCTATTTCGTAAATATTCATTAAAGGTAAGTCATTAGGGTAACATTAGGCTATTTCTTATAAAAATTTAAAATCCGACGATAATTGGGTGTAATTTCTATTACTCTCTTCTATCATACTTTGCCTTTTAAGAACTATCAGTTTATTTGAATTTTGCAGACGCCATTGTAAGAACGCACAGACTGGCTAATTACTTCTACTTGTAAAAATTGTTTGTTAATAAAATTAGATTATTCGTAAAAAAAAAAATTTCATTAATAGAAATAAATTTTTAATAACCCAACGAACTTTCAACTTTAATGGAAAAGGATTAACAAAATGAAAATCTCAGTATCTCCGGAATTATTTTCGAATAATATTTTATACAGCATTAATGAATTGCATTTTATAATATTCGCGTAATTATTTATTTGTGTATTTGCTATGCAGTATCTAAATAGCTGCATAATTCTAGGTTCAAAAATCATTATGAAAGCTGGAAACAGCGGGAATTTCTCATATTTTACTATATACTTTTATTGCAATATTTTTCTAGGGGTTCTAAAAGATGCTTCTGCAAATCTATTTTATAGAGTAATTTCGGATGCCAATTTGAAATTTCAAAATTCTCCCGAAAGAATGACAGTCATTTTTTATTTCATCAACTGAGCTGGAATTTCTTTTGAAATATCTGTAGATCATTTTGTGAAAAATAGCTCTTATTAATTTTAGGGAACACTAATTTCCATCACTGGTGTTCAGAATGCTATTATTAAGAAAATAAAAGCACATTGTTAAGCTCAGAACATTTCATAGTTACCAATTCCTTCATTTGCTTCAATATTAATTCTAGATAAAATACTTTTCGAATGCCTTTTTATTATGGGTTAATAAAAACTCAGCGGACTGCTTTGAAAACTTACTTTGCATGTTTGGAAGTAACATATAATATTACTTATTTTATGATAAAGTACCAATTGATATTTTTCTCTTGTTGTGGAATTAAGTGATAATTGATCCCTCTTATCAAACAATGGTAAAACTGCATTATTGTGCTACTGACTATGGACGTTGAAAAATTAGGCGTTAAAAGGATTGAATGTCGAAACAAAATATATACTGATACTAATCTCTTGGGGTTATTATGAATATTCCTTAATTATATCTCAATCGTATTTAAGTAATTTTAGCAGATAGAACTGCGAACGTAAACCATTTTTCATTTGATGTTTAAAAGGGCATTTAATTCATGTTTTTCACTGTTTTCTTTTTTCTCTCGCGTTCATGTAGATTCATGCAAAATCAAATACCCACATTTCATTTTTTGAAAACCTTGATACCTTTGCAGTCTTCACTGTAATGACAGCTCCTATATTACCATGAAATTCTAAAACAGGATTGCTACTAAATGAATAACCTAGTAAACAATTGGTAATGTGGGTTATTAGAAAGTACACTGTAAGGTAGAAAAAAAATAGAAAGTACTTTTGGCCATATTTCTGGTGCAACAACTATCTGGATAGAAAGTTTTATTGGTATATTAAAATACCTTAATGACTGATGATTAACAATTATACTGGCAGTGCTACTGTTCAATAATTATAAGGTCTTGACTTTGATAAACAAAAGCT
>NC_061100.1:96533003-96538003 GCF_015104395.2 Macrobrachium nipponense | reverse complement strand
TTAATTTTTGAAAAGTGACACATGGAGAGGATATGTACTAACTTTCATTCTTGTATCATTAACTGGGGTATTTAAGTGAAAAAAATTATTTTATGGTTAACACTTATGACTTTTCTGTATATCAATGACCAATGTTCTCTAACTGCTTATGTTTATTTTTCTGTGCGTGCGTGTGTGTGTGTGTAATTCACGTATACGTCATAATGGATAGGGAGGGAACTTCTTTTATGGATTTGTAGTTGAAATGATAGTTTAAGCCTTGTAAATCTACTTGAATGCATTTTAATTGTTTTCAATCATAAAAGTTGGAAAAATATATATCAAAGGTCTCCCTTAAACATTATAATACCAAAACAGAGACAAAAATAACATCCTTGGCCGAGGTAAAAACATAGATTGAAACTGAAAATGATAGAATATGAAAGGATGAACCAAAAGTTGTGCTGAGAGCCATTAAATTTTGGAATTTAACTTGGCTTCACAGATTTTGGTTGAGCAACTGACTTCCTCAGATAAGAAGAAAAATAACTGATAAATTCATCTAATGTATTTTTCTTATATGGTTCCAAATGCCTTTCCCTGAAATCTCGATATGAATAATAACTTAAATATAGTTAAAATGAAAATTACAAATGAGAAAATGGAGCAATACTTAACAGTTTTCAAGAAAACTGAATGTCAGATTCCATTATGGTATGATAATACGAACTATTGCTGCGGATGAAGTTCATGTTTTGTTACATTTATTCTAAGCAATATTTTCATATACCTGGTGGTAACCTTGGGTTATGGAAGTTGTTATTTTATCGTTTTCTTAAGCATGCACAGCTTGAGTCATGTAATCTTTCTACAAACGGGAAAATTATAAAAACCATCGTCACCTTCCCAGTAACAATTATGGTCGCAGAATGAAGCACGGAAGATATTTATCCATTGTTTGTGGTATAAAAAGAATTAATATTAATATATATGCACATTCGTTAACCTTACTGGAAGTGTTTATACACTGAAAAAAAAACCTTCTTCACTGCACATACAATCATTCCTGCTGGTGACAAGTAATGTTACAATCTTACAAAAAATGAAATGTATTGAAGCAAACCTTAACCACTCTACGAAATTCATTCGCATTCTCGCTCGCTCTCAATGCCTTTAACGCAAAAAAAAAAAGAAAAAAAAATTCAAATACCATAAATGCTAACGCTAATTCATATGCAGGTGAATGTGGCACTGGAATAGGAAATCCTTTTTGGAATGAATAGCTTCATGTTTAACCATTGCTAGTGGAACTTATCCTGCGCATATTAAAACAGAAAAAGCATAAAACTCCATGTGGAAAAGGCGTTTCATTTCATCTCTTCTGCAGCGTGAAGTATATACCCTCTCCCACACAACTGCAACCATACCGAATACCATTTAGGTCGATATTTCGTTTTTAGATTGTTTAATGATTTGCTTTTATACCTTAGGTAACTACCTTTGCGATTGGTCATCCTTTCAATTATCAACCATACACAAAATGACCCTTGAAATCCTCGACGTCCACAAAGTCTGGATACGTAAGTACAACAACCATCATATTCGAATGGGAAAGAAATAGTCTTTATTTCCGGGCTAGATTCAACCCACCTGCGGTGATAAGGTGAGGTGATGAAATCCACCATTCGGTAACCCATCTCTTGACTGGCTCGTGTGGATAGAAATCTCTCGAGGGAAGATTTTCTCTTTATTTCTCTTTCCTGCAGTATTCTTTATAGGGTTGAGCGTATCCAAATAGTATGGAAGAAGCAGAAAGTTAGATTATATATTTATGAACTTTTCCGATTTTGTTTGAGAAAGAGAGAGAATGTGAAAACTTGAAACCCTCGTATGAATTACTTCTCTTGGCCCGCCTTTCATGCTAGAAAATTTCCCGGAATAATGAACACTTTTGACTGGTGCAGCGACTTACAACGGTCGACTAACAATTAGGTTCATAATTCATTTCTCGGGTCAACGGAGGCAAACGGTATCTTACCGAGCCAGCACATACATAGCCACTACGTCCGGTTCGAGAAGTGAACTACGACCCATCACTTTGTTAGCTGAGTGTGCTACCAGAGAGAGAGAGAGAGAGAGAGAGAGAGAGAGAGAGAGAGAGAGAGAGAGAACATGTCTTTTATTTCATATGTTTATAATTATCCGTTTGTAGAATAAAATTTATTGAATTAATAACAAAGATGGATAGGTGTCACACACATATCCATTCCCAAAACAAACAATAAAATATAGAATTTGGCATCACATCCATCCATGATGCAGTTACGAAATCTATTAGGCTTTGCTTATATTTCATTTTATGCATCCAGTAAAAGAACTTCAGCTCCAAAGGATGCTCTGTCAATGGAAAGGGGAGATATACAAATTACATTATCAGAGAACATTATTCTATCAATTTAATCCATTGTTTTATTAGTGAATTTCAAGGAAAGGATTTTATTCTTTTTTCGGGAATTATTTATTACTGAAATATGCTCGTGTGTATAATATTAGAATAAAAACCGCTTATGCTAAAAGTGAGCGAAATTTTAATAGCATCAAGACACCGTGCTCATATGTGGTGTTGACGTTTTGCAAAACATATTAATGTTATTGGTTGCTAAACACACACACACACAGATACATACATATATACATACATACATATATATATATATATATATATATATATATATAATATATATATATATATATATATATATATGTATATATATATATATATATATATATATATATATATATATATATATATATATATATATAGGTATATATATACGTGTGTGTGACGGTGTTTTGTACGTGTATATAAGCATAAAAATATGTTTGAGCGCACACAAACTATAACGCCCTTTATTATCTTAATTTTTCATATGCCGTCCAGTATCAGACAAAATATTTCAAAAGAATAATATTGTGAATTAAAACCTATCAATAATAATATTATACGCTTTTCTCTTGATAACAATATTTGGTTAATGACAGTTTATAGCAACATAAATCCATTAGAGTCGTGCTTATTAGACATCAGCTTTATTTAACCAATTCCATAAACTTCTTAATGAGACTCTGATGGTCATAAAAGCTCTTGATACCTCATTAATTAAGACTCTGTAATGAGTCAACAGATCAGGATGAGGCGAAGGTGCTTCGAGGTACGGACATTTAAATGATGATTGATCCGAAAGTTATTGTGCTTATTGCGATGGATACATATGTGGCTGCTCATGCTTATGCCTGTACACATACAAATCAACACTCATATACATACAAGCAAACACGGATGGATCAATAAATAAATAGGTAAATAAATATTGTTACATAATTGGTGGGCTTTGACTAGATGAAATTAATATTATGGGTCACTTACCCAGAACCAAATACCTGAGCAAATACAGCAAAAGAAAAAACTTGCCTTCTGATTACATTTGAAAACAAAGGGAAGGTCTCTAGGAAAACCAATAATTACATTAAATTAGTTTATTTCACACAGTTCAAACAAGTGGAATAAATCCTGGCTGGTATGCAATCCACCAAAATAAGCGCAACACGTACCTTTCAACAATGTTTACTGTTAACTAATAAAATGAAATAAATCCTTGTTGATATGCAGTGCATCAAAATAGGTGCGACAAATATCTTGTAACAAAGTTTGCAAGTAACTGGCTTTTAGAGTACAATAGATTGCTGTACAAAATGCTATTGTAATGTGGAGCCTGTCATGGTAATCGTATCATAGCGACAAATAATAAGTTAAGGGAAGTGAAAACGCATCTTCTTCGAGAAGTTCTACCGCCAGGAGGGATTCGCGCATGTGTTGGAGGTGCCTGTTCTCATGATGGTTCGAGAATCCCCAGGTGTGTTACAGAAACTCAACAGGCGCCGACATGTCTTTAGGAACGCCGCGAAATATGATGCTATATTTCGTCGAGATCCTTCTAAAGCGTTCTTGTATTCTCGGGAGCCTGTGACATTCGCTGGTAGGCCCCGCCCCTAGATTGCCGTTTATATACGGCTGACGAAGTATCAGAGATCAGATCATCAGTTAAAGACCAGCAGAGAGCAGAGATCATCAGAGAGAGATAAGAGAAGAAGGAACAGACGAAGGATAAGAGAGGAAAAAGGCACTTAAGAAAGTGGTCTGAGTCGAGTCAAGTCATCGACAGTGAGAGAGAGAGAGACAGAAGTTAAGTCGTCCGTAGCCGGAAAGGGAGATATTCCGACGTTGAGCAATCCTTCAGAGAAGAAACGTCCGACAAGTTGGTTTTGAGGAGTAACCTGCCCTTCGAGTATCAAGAATAGACTTTGTTTTCTGCATTACGGTGTCAAGAAGACGTCCGAAGTTATAGTTCTCCTTAGTGAAGCCGTCGCTTCGAGGATTGATTTCCGACAGCTGCAAATCTTACCAGCAAGTATTTTCATTACCTCATTGTTTCCCCAGTTCATGCAGTGTAAGATTTTACTTTTGTTATGTAAATAGGAGAAACCATTCTGCATTTATCTTTGTTAGTAAGCTTGTAAATAAACCTTTGTCCTGTTTGTGTATCTTTCTATATTCGTATCCCCAGTTTCAACTGTTGGTGTTGAATTCTTTTTGTTTATTTTAATATTGGGGTTCGTAACAGAGCCCCATGGCTCATGATTCTTTGGTTTCTGTGACTCTCAGTTTCAGAATCTTGGTTTGCTTGTAGCAAAAAAAGTACAAGTAACAATCTTCTAAGACAACGTCTAACGGGAGTTATTGGTGGCAGAGCACAAGGGACAAGATAACATGTCTCTGGAAATAGACTTCCCAGATAAGAAATAAAAGATTGCTTCATTTGGAATGAACTACCACAATGAAGGGATGGTTCACTCTACGTCACTGAGCGAAGGATTAATTCATCAATAGACTTCATTTATATGGGGAACACACATGCTTGTATAGAAAAGAGGTATTTTATTTTGGGAGATGGAATTTTGAA
>NC_061100.1:96500503-96520503 GCF_015104395.2 Macrobrachium nipponense | reverse complement strand
AAGCAGAATCTATGCCTGTGCTCATCATTTTGACTGAGAATGGATTACAGTTAAGAGGGAAAAAGACCAAGTCATCCACCCCATCCATTTCCCTGGAGTTTCAAAGTCATGCTTAAAGCAGGTCCCCTCAGCACCCAGAATTACAATGCTTAACAGCAGAGACCCGAGCTGAAAACGAAAGACTCCGAAAATGAAGTTGTTTTGGATAAGATCGGCGACTTTTATTCATTTTGTAATGACATCCAGGAGCATATCTCAAAGGATTATCGTATTATTTGTGATAGTGATGATATTTTACATTTCTAAAACTGATGCAAAGGGAAAGGGCCGTTCCGTTATCCAATTTCTCCATTTGCAACATGTGAAATCGTCATGTGGGTTTTTGTATCTTAAATGCGTTGAGAAAAATGGAAAGGAAATACCTAAGACATATTTTTCTAAAGCTGGTTGTCTGCAAAAGAATAGCCTTCTCAGTAAATGGTCCCGGTTTGATAAAATTATGTCATGCATAACAGAGTATGAGTTCAAAAGATGCCAGAGTATCTGAAAAGTGCAGTACAGGAATTGAGCCATATGAGTTGTTCTGATTCGCCTCATTTTCAGTTTCTTCAATTCTCAGTTACAGTTATTACTCACTCATCCAGAAGGCCGTCGCTTTGACAGAAATCTTTATGTTCTTGGTGCCGAACTCCATAACATTTCACCAGCTGCATATAAAATGCTACGAAAGTCTGGGTTCAGTTGTTTTACCTAGAGTGGAACTGTTGAAAAAACTTCTCTCCTGTAGTCTACATGATAAAACTTGGAGCAACTTTTTCAAAAAACTTAAACCTCAGCAGCGTCTTGTCAACATTCTTTTTGATGAAGTGAAGCTCACGAAACACTTAGGTACTCAGGTTGGTCGTGTTGTTGGTTACGCTCAAAATGGTTCTTGTGATACCGAAGTTCTTGCAACACATGCTTTAGTAATTGAAGTTGTCTGCCATTTTGGTGGCCCTAAATATATACTACGCATTTACCCTGTTGCAAAACTTAATTCAGATCAACTCAAGGAAATTCTGGTAGAAGCTCTAGTAGCGGTTAGCGATGCTGGTGGTACTATAATTTCTTGTGAGGTGATAATTGCACACAAACGTTGCAGTTTATGGTAAATTAGGTGGTCCTGGTAAAGCTTTCATAAATGCTATAAATTCTCATGCTTTCCTTGTTTTTACTATGTTTCATTCTTTCAAAAATGTAAGAAATAACTGGATAACCGTTCAGGATAAGGAACTTTCTTTCATAAAAGATGGAAAAAAAACATATGTTGCACGATGGAAGGACATAGAAGCACTGTACGATGAAGACAGGAGAAACAGCATCCGTCTAACCAAGATCACATACACAGCTGTGTACCCAAAAGCCTTTTGCAGATACAAAAGCGTGCCTTTTTGCTTTGTCAAATCTTCAATTGACCAAAACCTGTTTGCTGCCCTTTCAACTCTAAAGGATAACTTGGCATTAGCGAGGGCACCATAATTTTTGTTAAGCTGATCACTGATTGGTTCCACATGATGAATGTGAAAGATCGGTATTCCGGTATTAACATGCGTGATGATTGTCGTCAACCATGGACCAATAATTGCACTACTTTCAAGAAACTTAATGAAACAAACCCCTTTTGTGATGTTATATTCCTCTTGTGCATGGTCAGGTGGTCGAGGTCGGACGCAAAAGCTCACAAAGGAAACTGCAGAGGCATTGGTGCTGTCTACAAGAGTCAACATTGAGGCTGCAGAGTGGCTATTGACTCAGTACAAGTTCACCTATGTGCTACCTGGTGTGTTTGCTGATGAGGCCCTTGAAAAGTTCTTTGGCCAAGCCAGACAACGCAATGGGGGTAATTTCTACATTGACATTGTAGATATCAAGGCAGCTGCAGCAACCAAGAACCTCCATGCACTTTTGAAATACGAGTCTACGCTGCACCAGTCTAATGATGTGCCTTGTACCTCTAACATTTGCATTGATGATTATCACTTTGACATCACTATTGCTGACACTGAAGACCTAGTTCAATCTAATGACAGTATCAAACATAAAATTATTTTTCTAGCTGGATATCTGGAACACAAATTTCGAGGTAATATTTTGAGTGTCGAAACTGAAGATAACGACGACCATCATATTAATTCAGAGTTTCTCACAAAACTTAAGCAGAGGTGGAATAAACGTACCTCTACTCTCAACAGTGCATTTTGTACACTCAGCCTATAAACTTTTTGATGAGTGCAACATGCATTGCTGCCGAGCTCATCTCAGCCAAACTTATCTTGTATCGATAGTCCAATGGTTGCAATTCAAGGAGCATGCCTTACTCTGTCAAACATTTTTTTGAAAGCATTTGTGCTAGACAACAGTGATAAAGAAAGACACCTTGGCTGCTTGAAGAAGAACAAAAGAAAAAACTATCTGCTAAAAACTAAAAATGTACCTAATGTTATTTATATTATGGAATGTTTTTTTCAATGATTTTGTTTCTAGAATAACTATATTGTTTGCCTTAGACATGTTCCTGTTGTTTCTCCAGGCTTAACTGTTTATATATGGATTTTAATTCAGTGACAGGGTAACTTAAGGTGTGTTTTCCATTGCTTTAATTGAGAGAAAATACAATATTCTGTATGATTTTGTGTTTTTTATGAGATTTGACCTTTAAATGACCTAGATTTGACCTTTAAATGACCTTCAGATGACATCGTAGGAGGTTAAAAGTATGACAAATGAACTCTTCGCCCTTCAAAACCCTTAAGACACCAGAATGAAGGTTCTATCATGTATTTGACACAAATTGTGGGTGGGACCAAGTTCCAGATACCGAGCATAGAGGATACCAGTCCTTCTATTTAAGGGTCTATGGTCAAATTGTAGTGGTATAAGCACACACCACATGCATACATACATGACACACACATTCATATATATGTGTATAACATACATACATATATATATATATATATATATTATATATATATATATATATATATATGTGTGTGTGTGTGTGTGTGTGTGTGTGGTGTGTGTGTGTGTGTGTGTGTATGTGTGTGTGTATGCAATTGTAATAACCATAATACTCTCTTAACGTCTTGAATTTTTTGCTCTATTTTTTTTTTATATACACTTGTGACTACAAAGCCTGAAGATCGACGTTCAAAGTAGTAATTTGAAGAAATTGTGATTTCCGGTACCAGGAAAGGAACCCAGGTCCCTTAATCACAAAACGGTTATGTTGCCGACCTGACCATAAGAAGGATTAAAGTCTACTCCCTCTCATACCTACATATACCAGTTGTTTTCAGAAATACTTATTTGAGCTGGAATAGATCCATAACCAGCGTAGCCAAGTGGGCAATCATTTTTATTGTTTTTTTAAGCTGAAATACACTTTTTGACCAGGTGTTTTATCTAGGAAATATACAAGTGTAAGAATTTACGAATATGTCTCAGTACTGATGTAATAGGGTGCTAAATATCTGCAGTTTATAAATGATAAAGATGGTGATAACCCTGAATCAATCTGGAATTATGAAAATAACGAAAAAAAAATACGGACACGGACTGGATAAATTAACTGTTTGAATAGCAATACATAGGTTGGGGAGAAATAACTTTGGATGGTGTACCATGCATATAAATAACCAGATGGGAGTAATAAAGAATGATGTACATAATCTTAACAGGAAATGCAGAAAATGCACTGGAGAACAGTGATCAGTAGACTTCTGCTGCCTGGAAGATTTAAAACAAGTCACTGACATTTTGTATCACTGTGTGTTATGCACCAAAGAATAAAATTTCCAAGATATGAAGTAATAATTTTATATGGAATATTTGAATCTCTTATAAATGAAATCCCAGAAAGTGAAATGACTGTTGTTGTCAAAGTTATCAGGAATTAGGAATTTTGGAAAATGTGAAGGTCAATGAAGGTCATAGTGACTTCAAACAAAAATTGGGACATTAGTATTAGTCATTGTGTTGCACACAGTTTTGTAAAGAGTTCTTGGCAGTGATCAAGATCTGTAAAGAATATTAGAAGCTACGGAGGAGCTGATAGGAGCAATGATCGTAACTTGTCACTGCCACATTAAAGCTGAAGTTATGTTACGGTAACCAACAAAAAAAGTTGAAAGTATGTAGTATGATACAATAAAGCTCGTTGAACATGGACAATATAGTGTGTTTTACAAAGAGATGTACAATAGAACTGCAGTTCAAAAATGCATATTTAAAAAGGTGCAATCAAGCATGAAGGCTAGATTGCCATCAGGAACTTATATCAATCGAATTGAAATGAAGTACTAGGAAAAGGCATAGCAATAAGGGAAACCTTGAATACCGTATGAGGCCTGAAATATAAGTAGGAATAGACAAAAGCATATTGCACTTATAGAAAATGTTCAGAAAAGAGACAGCGATGTAAACGGGGAATAAATATAAACAAGAAAAGATGTATGGTTAAACCGACTGTTCTCAGAGAACTGAAATGAAAATGGAGCAAAGGGAACGAGGAGGAGACCTGCAAAAGCTGTGATGGGTAAAAAATATAAGTGAAAAGAAAAACCACTATGGGTGGATCATGAAAAAATTGTAAGACATGGATAAGTCGACTGGTAATCCAAAGGTTGATGAATGGTTTAATGTACTGAGGATCGAATTCGCGGTTTTTTTAAAGTTCCTTGTAGAACTTTCTCAGTAAGAATGAAGAGTTAGAGGACAATCACTCGGAAAAAAGATCCGAATTATACTGACTTCATTATATTCCTAGTAACAATTGCTTTTAGAGCATTTGTCACATAGGAAATAAAATTCCACAGAGAATGATTTTTAGGTTACAACGGAATATAACTCAGAATCAAATCTTGTGAGAAAAAATTACTTTTGATTTTAGTACGCTTTTGTCAAATTCCTTTGTAATCATAAGTACGAAGTTTTAGAAATATGCAATGGACTGTCCATCCATGTATTCATCATTATTTACAAGGTATTTTTCTCTCACTGTTAAAGAGGAAAGACAAACTGGAAGCGATAATGTATCTCTCTCTGAGAGCCAAAAACAATCGTCCTACTCTTATGATAACTCGAAGACCTATTCTCATATATAACTGGAAGCGTATTTGACATCTACATGTAGAGTTAATCCCCTCTTTCAACCTTTTAATCCTCTGGCTTTACTGAATTACTGAAGCTGCGAGATTAAAAGGAATATAATAAGGGAAAGTAGATAGACTAAAAATGACAGAGAAATTAACAGAAAAATGTTGGAATAGAAAGCAGAATAATAAAGGCAGAGAAAGAGACCGATTTCATAAATGAATGTGAAATAAAAGGCAGGAAAGTATGTTCTTACGTACATTGAGGATTACGAGTCCACAATATCTGGACCAAGAAATAGAATACATAAAAAAGATTGGAAATTATTTCTGCTACCCACTTCATATAATAATTGATTTATGTTATCATAAAGTTCACAAAAAGTTTCATAGTGTTGTTGATAATGAAAAAGAAACCCCTAAAAATGTACTTGACTTGCCTTACTTTTGTGGATTTGAAACGATGAAATCAATATTTAAATCTTTTAATGTTAATGTGCTCTCTTATAACAATATCATTAAAGGTATGCTAATTAAGAATAGTCCCGTAACAAATAACAACATCATTTATAAAATTCCTTGAGCGAAAACTCTCATTGTATAAATTGGGGTGATAGCTCTGTAATTGCTAGGTCTAATTATTATGTTTCAAGAAATTTACTGGAATCAGCAATTATATAAATTACTGACAAAAACAAACATAAATCTTAGTCTGGGATTGCACCATTTGCACCCATATACTTGTAAAATGTTTATGAAAGTCCTTAAAATCAAAGAATTAACTACTAATTAATTAGTCCCACATGTTTTTAGATATCATTTTTTTCTCTCTCTTTCTCATGCTCGTTATATTTGTGTGTTATGTTCGTTTCTCACTTATTGTTTGAACAATTTTTTTTTTTTATTTCAAGTAACTAATACAAAGTTTATTGTTTTTCTAATTAAATTAACTTTGACCATTGTGTTTGACCGCACCCCTCCTAAATCCTTAATCTATCCTTAGAGATTTTACTAAATTTGTACTGTCTGGTCATAGATGCCTCTTTGTTTTCAAAATGTATTGTTTTCCGACTAAATTACCCGTGATCACGTGTGGGTGGCTGCTTTTAAAATCTTTAATCTAGCCCATGGGCATTTTTTCGTTTCTTTAAAGTGAATTGGACCTTGTGTTATTCCTGTAATGTTCGTTTGTAAACACTTACTTGTACTGTGTGTTTTTGTTGTTGTTGCTGTTCTGATCAGTTTTGCTTTAAGTAAATGGTCGTTAAGACCGAAATATCTTGGCAGTTCTCGTGTTTTCAAATTAACCCGTGGCATTACCTTTATTTATGCATAGCATCACGTTTTATATATTTCGTGATCAAGTTACTCATATATATATATATATATACTCATATATATATATTATATATAAATATATATATATATATATATATATATATATTATATTATATTATATATATATATATATATATATATATATATATATATATATATATATATATATTATATATATATATATATATATCATATATATATATATTAATATATATATATATATATATATATATATATATATATATATATTATATATATATATATGTGTGTGTGTGTGTGTGTGTGTGTGTGTGAGTGTGTGTGTGTGTGTGTATGTGTGTGTTTGTGTATAGGGTGTAACACGAGTTTATGCAAATATTTCGTGAAATGAAAGAAAAGGTCATTCTAAGCAGAAAATGTCCTATAAACATATGCATTTTAAGGCTTCGTTTATCCAAGACATGAAATTTTGAAATGACCGGTTTTCCGTAACTCTGCACTCTGTCAACATGATGTACGCTATGTCTGAGTTGTCAGGGATATTGGGGGAGGGGGGAGGGAGGGAGGGGCTGGTTGATGAAATGCATTAGGCAACAGGATTGCTAGTTTTTTAATTATGACTTTTTTCCTCGTAGGTTTTTGAAAAAATGTAACATTACTGTCCCTTCAATTAGTAAATCACCTATGAACAGACTTTACTGTATTCTAATCTAATTTTAACAATTAGCTCAACGTATCAAAAAAGTAGTGTAAATGTCACAGAATTACTAGGCCTGTGCTGAATGAGTGATAATGACAGTAATCATGATGACGAGGGAATGCAGGTAGCGAGGTTACTGCACTTTGAATAACGTCAGCTCTTCTACCTTTTTCTATTACTGCATGCATATAATACATACTACCTTTTTCAGGAAAGACTGAAGGAAGTGAATTTTCCATTATGTTTCCATTCTTTTACGTCTGACAGAGACTAAAACAATTTCTTAAGTGTGTTTTTCCCTTCGAGAGTCGTGCTTTTGATGGAAAACGAGAGATCTTTGAAAAGACTTTTTAAATCTTTGATCAGTGGTTAATGAATAGGCCTATATTTGATGGAGGGAAGATTCCATTCGGCCTGCTTTTCTTTTCTTTATCAGATTCCAGTGGATATCATTGACGGAGAGGGAGAAGGTTTCAATGATACTTGTATGTTACCCCTTTGTTCAATATCTAAAGAATACATTTGATTTGGAAGTATTTTATTCTCCTCAGTCTAATTGCCGCTTTCCTTCATTTTTATAATAGATGAGTTCATTGTTGCAAAATCTATAAATAAACATCAAATATGCATATTTCACATTACTGGAACGGCAAGGCATTGTCTCCAGTTTCTTGCTCATAAAATGAATAAGAAATTGACACTTGTAACCCGAACACGCTCTTCCGGAAAAGTGGGGATGATTAGTGTATCATCCAGTGAAGTGATCAGCTCCTTTCCACAGTTCCCACTCCCCATAGTCGTGCGAACTCCAACGTACTTTGGCCATTTAATGATAACGGTTATTTCAAAAATTCACTTCCTTCACCAGCAAACGAAGTCTTAAAATGCATATGCGTATAGAAAAACTCGTGTAACACCATTTATATATATATATATATATATATATATATATATATATATATATATATATATATATATATATATATATATATATATATATATATATATATATATATATATATATATATACATGCAGCTAATTTATTTACTGACCAAAAACTCACCAACTTCCTTCATATTGAAGAGCTGTGTAAAATCTGGAGCGTCAGGGAGAAAATCATGAAAATTAATGTGTTTATATTACCGATTTTATGCCTCGTAAATCATGAAGCTGATGGGTGTAAGTCCAAGATGACTGCTATTTCAAATGAATTTCAGAGAAGGGGAAGCTTTTTCTCTCAGGAGCCTAAATATCTGTAATTCTTTTTTTTTTTATATAATTTTAGATCTAAAAAGGAGATTCTTCTTAGATTACCTTAAAAGAAATCTATTTTTGCTTCTTTTTCTTTTTTAAGTTTTATGTTCATTGATCATTCTAAGCGAGTATGTTTTCCCATCCACAGTTTAGAGCATTGACTGTTCTTAAAATTGCTATAACATTGTATACATCAGTTTCACAAAAAGACTACATCTAATATTCGAAGCGCAGCTGCATGGGTAAACCCAATACAGACTTTCTTTACTTAAAAGATTGAATTTCTTCTAAAATCTAAAAGGGTCCATTGGCCTTTATATGCAAATGTAATGCTTGAAATAGGTGGAAAATACATAAGCATTTGACAGAATCTCACAATTTTGAGGTGATGATGGTCTTCTTATTCTCAGACAGTAAGTACTATATAAATTTAATCAGTAAATATACCATGTAAAAGCATAATTAAAATAGAATTTTGATGTTTAGACAGGCTGTACAAATAATTGTAAAATCAATATCTTATCCGTTTTATTTGTTTTATATGCATTATTTTTCAATACTTATATTATGAAATAAAATATGGTCAGCACCAACTTCTTAGAATATGTTTGTGTACATTACTATTTCTGGTTACCTAATATGTAAAAAAATATTACGGAAGAGCAAACAAATCAAAGAAGAATAATAAATACTTTAGTTCCATGACCTAGTATATAAATCATCTCTGTTCACCGTTAGTTATTTTGGAATTGGTTAATTATAAAATGGATATGGGGTGGTGTAATATAATGTTTTATCACATAGCTGAGATTTACTCGCATATATTTATTCTTTAATAATAAGTTTAACTTAGAAATCAAAGGAATGGTGTTCCTAGTTCCACATAAGTTCATTAACTCTATTTTTTCCCAAAAATATTTGGTTTTCAAACCTGTAACGATTATTATGAAAATTAATCTTATGAAACATAAAAAGAATATAAAAAGTGAAATAAAATACAATTTCCAGACTATCATTCCCGAATTGATGTATTACAATATATATTTTCTTACATTAAAAAAATACTCAGAATAGCATAGCGAAGCAACAGTTGCCACAAGAGTTCTAGTGTTTTTTTGTATCAATAGCCACCTAAATCTCCCGTTATGCTCCCTTCACAAAAAAAGATCCCGCAAAAATATTTTCGAAGCAGCTTGTAGAGCTTTTAATCAAATGTAAACAATGGCTATCCATCGTCGATCGATCACCAAGATTACTCATTTTGATATCCTTCTTTGGATTCATAATGTTTTCAGTACTTTTCATATCCTGGATTGACAAAATTCAGTATTTAAACCAACGTGTTGATTACATAAGTAATATTTCTAACGAACGTCATTTAGTATATTAATTTTCCTTCGATATTATAATATTGCTATATTTCAAATGGTCATTATTTAATATTCTATGAACGGTATGGTTAAAGGCTTGTGGAGCAATCTTTTCATCAAGCAGTGAGGTTCCGATCAATCGCCGGGACCCCTTAGGACATCCTCGCTCCCAAACAGAAATCAACGTGACGCACCAAGAGCTTCCAAGAAACTCAAAACCAGCGCTTCTGATTCAAGCTATCTTTTACGTATTTTTCAGAAGCTACTTTATGTCATTGTTAGAACTGTAATTACTAACGTAAGTCAGATGCTGCAGGCTTTCCAAACATATGTATTTGAAATCTTTTCCTAATTTGTATATAGAATTGTTTACTATTTTCAAGTGTGAGAAAACACATCTGACTGTATACAGATGTCGCCCTGTTTTTCCCTAATGTCAAATGCTACTATTACGCTCCCAAGAGTTCTTGACCTGTCAGTTAATTTGTGTCAATAAATTAGAATACACCTTACTCTCCCTCTTACTCACTACCTCATATCGGTGACCCCGAAGATGACTGGCACCACCAGCACAAGCCAATCCAATGACAATGCTGCAGTTGCAAGCATCTCTCTACCAACCTTCGCAACCCATAACCCATTGGCCTGGTTCTTCATAGTGGAGACCATCTTCAGGTCTAATAAGATATCCTCATCCCTCAAAGCAAATTCTGTCCTTGAGTTCCTGCCAGATAATAATTTTGAACAGACCACAGAATGGCTCACCGACCAACAGACTACTTTCATCTATGAAGAGGTGGAGGTCCAAGTAAGGTCATCCTTCAGCATGCTCCCCACTCTCATAGCTAGGAAATTCCTACATAATGTATGGACAGCAATAGAAGACCAGTGGCCGACATAAGTCCACATGATGCTATGGCGGTTAGTTAGGATGCCTGCTACAGACAGCTGCCTGGAAACCCTGTTGTACCTTATGAGAGAGGTCCTCCTCACAAAATTACCCAACCAAACAGTCACGGCCATCCCCAACGCATCAGCCATGGACCTCGATGATTTCCTGAAGACAGTCTATGCCGTACACCTGATCCTACATAACTACCCACAACAGCAGCCTACCCACAGCCACAGCAGTAGGCCGATGCAGAGACAGACAGCAGTCCAGAGGACCCTGTGCTCCCATACACACTACAAGAGCTTCAGGTGGAAAAACAAACCCAAATACAACCCCAAAGCAGAAGAACGTCCCAAGGGGATTTGTTTATACCACTGGAGGTTTAGGAATGAAGCCCAAAAATGTGAAAACACCTGCTACATGTCAAAAATGAGTCACAGCAGTAACCCCATCAGCTTTCCACTGCCTTTCTTCCAGGTACAGGCAGAAAGACTTGATGCGTCTTTTCATCACGGATGAAGCATCAAATATGCAAGTTGTTCATGCCAGTCAACCTGCACGAATGCCTCAATCCAACCCTCAGCACTCTACAAGTGGCCGCGGCCAGTGGAGCCCCACTGAAAATATATGGAAAATGGACCATGAATTTGCCATTCTGCAGGATTCAGCAAAATTGGATGTTCATCACAGCAGACATGGCCATCATACTTCTAATAGCAGACTTCTTGAAAGCCCATAACATACTGGTGGACATACCAAAATAGCAGCTGATCACTGCCCACCCCCATAGCCCAGCTCACCTTCTACAGGCGCTCTTGGAGGTATTCAAGGATGACCTACAGCATGATTTGACTAAACTCGCAACGCACCACCTCCGGCACCACATAGGCACCAAAGGTCCCCAAGTACACACCTGTTTCGCATGTTTGCCCCTAGAGAAAGTCGCCCATGCCGAGTGAGCATTATGGGACATGGTACAAACAGGAATTTTACAAAAAGCCTCCAGCACCTGGGCATTTCCCCTCCACATGAAACCAAAACCTGATGGCACATGGCATCCCTCCGGCGAGTACCAGAGACTGAACATAAAAAACAAGTACTTGACAGGTACCCACTGCTGAATATGGCCGACATAACAAACCAGATGGAAGGTGCCAAAATATTTACGAAGATCAACCTGCTGAAGGCATACTTTCCAGTCCCAGTTACAAAGGAAGAATCTGCCATTATCGCACCCGGCCCCCCCTTAGCAAGTACACCCTCACCTACAGCTGCTTCTGACTTTGGAACTCAGGTGTGACCTTCCTATGTCTGATATGTTGATGAAATACTGATATTCAGCCCCAGCATTAAACAGCAAATGCAAGACATCAGTAGGGTGCTGCAAAAACTCAAAGAATATGGATTTGTAATCCAAAACGTCAAACTAGTCCAAGAATTTATAAGAATCATTAACCCTCTTACGCCGACTGGACGTATTTTACGTCAACATTTTTTGTCTCCCGTGTGACGACTGGACATATTTTACGTTGACTTACAAAAGTTTTTTTTTAAATTCGCGGAAAAATACTTATAGGCCTACCAGCCTAAAACTTTTGAATCACGCGCCTTGGGGGATGCTGGGAGTTCACGGATCAAGGTGTTGTTTTGTTTACAATCGTTACGCAGGCGCGCAAGCGCGAATTTCTTTCTTGCCGCACTAAAAAGTATCTGTGACACATCTCGGAAATTATTTCGTCACTTTGACATGATTTTTGTATCATTGTAAATTAGCCGTTACATGAAGTATTATATATGAAAATGTGCGCATTTGTATGTAGAATACAACAATAAAATACTCATGATTGTAGCTTTTATCAGTTTTGAGATATTTTCATATAAATAACGATAATTGCCAAAATTTCAACCTTCGGTCAACTTTGACTCTACCGAAATGGTCAAAAAACGCAATTGTAAGCTAAAACGCTTATATTCTAGTAATATTCAAGCATTTACCTTCATTTTGCAACAAATTGGAAGTCTCTAGCACAATATTTAGATTTATGGTGAATTTCTGAAAAAAATATTTGTTTACGTCCGCGCGCTACGAATTCATGCATTATTTTGTGATAATATTTTCTCTGTGTTGCTTTTATCGTTTTACAATGTGTTATATACCAAAATGATTGCAATTTAGTGTACATTACAACGAAAAAAAAGTTACTTGTTACCTTTAACCGTTTTGCGCACAGCGCAATTTGAATACAATTATATATGAAATTTCGTTTTTGCGCTTTCATATATCGCATTATTTATATATGATAATGATAATTTTTTTTCATTTCTGATGGTTGCATACTAAACTTCAGCCAATGACAAAAAAAGGAGCCAAAAATAAACTCTTAATCTTGAAAACTAAGCGCGCTGTGAATTTTTGAAAAAAAAAAAATTTTCCGCTTCCGCGCTCACTCTGAAACACCTCCGGCACACGGGAGACAATTTTTTTTTTACCGCTTCGGCGTAAGAGGGATAATTATTGCTGCTATTTTGTACTCATCCTTGATGAAATAATGGTCCCAATATATGATTGCTCTGAAGAAAAATCTAAATAATTATATCAGTATGACAATCAAGATAAAGTCTTAACGCTAGCCAATAAAGCAAGTTTCTGTTGTCAAACTAATCTTTCCTATATCCCACAGATCCCTCACCCTAACGATGAACATGAGTAGCACAGTGATGGGCGTGGTACTCAAGCAAGACACAAATGATGGTCATTGCCAGCAGAACAAAAGCACTCCACTTTCGACCGTGAGTTACTGGTGGTCCACAGAGCCATACATCACTTCTGATCCATGGTAGAAGGACGACAATTCTTGTGTCCACGCCTTTAGCAAAAGTGGAGATGGGTGGCTAGCAAGACAGCAGCATCACCTATTGTCGATAGCTAAACATTTCTGCACTATCAGATGCTTAAAGGCCTCCTCCAACAATGTGGCAGACACCATCTCCCGAAACTCCATCAACACCCTCCAGATCGGGGTATCATATCCCAAAATGGCATTGACTCAGAACCCCACCCTTATGTGGAATGACCTATTGATGAATGATGGAGAGATGACCATCACCCACCATTAGGGATGAGGAAGAAAGCCTTCAACCTTGCCCACAACTTGTCCCACCATTGGGGAGATCCACCGCTCAAACCCTGTCAAACATTACATCTGGTGGGGAATGAGGGCAAACATCAAAAAGTGTGCAAGCAAGAGAATGCCTCTTATGCCAAACTTTAAAAAAATAACAATGACGGAGATAAAGAGTTCCAGACAACACAGTCATGACTGGCCCACATCCACATCAACATTGTAGGACCACTGTGCCCCCTCTGAGGGGTACAGGTATTACTTCACGATCATTGGCAACAACACCAGATGGCCAGAAGAAATACCAGTAAAACAGCAGACAGGAGAGAGTTATGTGAGAGCACTAATAGGCTGGGTCAGCAGGCAAGGAGTACCACAATATATAATGAGTGACAGAGGAGATAACTTCACCTCCGTCTTATGGAGCTCTCTTGCTGCCAGCCTCAAGACAAAGCTCTTCACACAATAACATACAACCCAGAAGCAAACAGCATGGTGGAGTGGCTGCACAGCTCCCTCAAATCCGCACTCACTGGCAAATGTCAAGGCAAGAGTTGAAGAAAGGAATTACTGAGGGTCTCACTGGGACTGAAAACAGCCCTACTCTCAGTATTCAATGCATCACCGGCAGAAGTACTCTATGGACAAGCGTTGATGATACTGGTGGACATTTTCCAAAAACCGACAAAGCCCACAACTCTTCCAGACGTCTGTAGAGCATTAGAAAAGATCACGCCGGGGAAGACAACACATGATGTAGTGAGAAAAGAATATGTTCCCTAAGACCTACAAAAAACAAGATATGCATTCATAAGAATAAACACATACAAGCCCATCCTCTCCAGCCTACTCGGGACCACACCCAAACTGCAAAGGAGAAAGAAAATGTATCAACTGATGGTGGACGGGAGGAACACCTAAGTCTCCAGCGACAAAGTAAAACCAACCTACATCCTAGACAGCGATCAACACCTCCTAGACCTACTTTTATGGGGTAGGAGGTGAGTACTGTGAGGTCCCGATCAGTTGCTCGGACCCTCAGGGCATCCTCGCTCCAAAACAGAAATCTACATGACGCACTGAGCACTTCCAAGACACAGATCCAGCTCTCCTGATTCAAGAGAACTTTTAGCATTTTTCAGAACCTACTTTATGTCATTGTTAGAACTGCAATTACTTACGTATGTCAGATGCCGAAAGCTTACCATCCATATTTATTTGAAATAAATTTTTAATCTATATAGAATTGTTCACCATTTTTTGGTGTACGAAAACACATCTAACTGTAGATAGATGTAGCCCTATTTTCCCTAATGTCAAATGTTACTATTACGTTCATCAGATCTTGACCAGTCAGGGATTTTGTGTTGATAAATTAGAATACAACTTGACTCTGCCTCTTCCTCGTTACCTCGTATAAGGCAATACAAATGTTTGTGAAGAATATATACCGAGGACACCTCTCTCTCTCTCTCTCTCTCTCTCTCTCTCTCTCTCTCTCTCTCTCTCTCTCTCATATTAAATATCATAAGTTAATAAACTCCACCGAAGTTGCAATATCGTCAACTAGAACGATCATCAACTGACACTGCATGAATGATTTTCTATTTAAAACTTCCAGTTCCATATTCTTATCCCGTGGTATTAAGCAAATACATTTACGAGTAGGCATACCACGTCACTGGATATGGAAAAGCTTCAATTAACAGGTCTGTGGATTTACCAATATATAAGGGCGCGTTCAGACGAAGGTAACTTGAAAGATAATTATGTATCTAGTGAGCGTGATGAATTACCGAGCGATGTAAAGTCTAGGATGACTATACTAATTAATACAATTTCTAGTTATTTACATTTATCACACTAAAACTCATAACGTAAAACCTTTGTCTTAGATAGCGGTTCTTTCGTCCTCTCTCACTCTCTTCCAGTTTCATGTCTTTGCACACAAGCTCACCATTCCATCAGAATAGATATAAAAGAGTATTATCTAACATCAATGTTATCCTAACTTCATATCAAAGCTTATTTCTGAGTCTTGGCGTTGTAAAATGTAATATATTTAACAGGATTTATGTCAAAACAGAACTTTAAACTTTCCAGTGAACGGAATATATATTTTGATGGACAGTAGATGACAGAATTTAAAAATTTTAAGCGGCTGTATAAAGCTCAGTTCTGGGTGCGATTAATATTCTATAGTTTATTTAATAACTAATCAAAATGCAGGCAAAAAATGCAGTTCAGGCAATAAATGATCAATGCATGCATATAAAGCAGCTATCTCTAGATATGGTTTTCTTTGGTATACTCTATCAGATTTAGATATATATATATATATATATATATATATTATATATATATATATATATAATATATATATATATATATATATATATATATATATATATATATATATGTGTGTGTGTGTGTGTGTGTGTGTGTGTGTGTGTGTGTGTGTGTGTGTGTGTGTATGTATTCACGCACAGGGGGCCTTTTGATGATTTTATCTTTCTAAATAAAACAAAATTTGAATAAATTATATGATATGGCATCATATGAGATATAACAAGACTGGTAATATAAGAGCAAGAAAGTAAATAAAGCTTCTCTACATAAAACAACAAAAACAAGGCTAAGAGTTTACCGCGAGCTTAGAAGATGCATCCCAAGAGATGAATATTTTGTGATCTGAGGTATAGGCATAGACCAAATGAAGAACTCTAGAAAACTGGTCTCCATTCAAAAAGAAAGAAACGTATATGAACCACAATGCAGAGAAAAAAAACTCAGAGAAACAAAAACAAAAAAATTAATGCAGAGCAATTACGCTTTTGAGCTCGTCTCTCGAAATACTGCATCTGAGCTACACTCGAAAGCAACGGAACTACCTGCTCTGAAGGTATTTTTACGAATGCGCATTATATTTCTTCATTCCATATTATTTTAATCGTTTAGCGTGATGGTATGCAAATCTCCGCTTTCCCAACTTTAATTGGACGGGGAAGTTATGGCGAAACCTTCCGCTCTTTCGGTCATGAGGGAAATTACCAGCGAGCAGAGGAGAGAGGGCTTGGGATTTCCAACTCCCGTTCATTTTGCTCTCTCTCTCTCTCTCTCTCTCTCTCTCTCTCTCTCTCTCTCTCTCTCTCTCTCTCTCTCTCTCTCTCTCTCTCTCTGCTTGTTTCCATTTAATCTTGTATTTAAGTAAACGAATCCATGTATGCATACATCCATTTTCATAAAATTTGACTTGAGAAGACTTTTGTATAAATGCAATTTAGGAAAATGTTCGTGCATGAACTTTCGTAAGTTGTTGATACTCATATTCGGTGGGATTAAGGCGGAAGACTTTCAAAGTATGTCAAAAATTTCATCAAGAAAAAAAGGATTCAACAGAAGATGCTTAGAAATTAAAAAGAAACCACGGATACATTAACCAAATCAATAACATAATTAATAAAAGAATGTGCTGACAAGCTTTTAGTTTAATGACAATCGTGAACAGCCAACACTTATAATTTCATGAATGTGGACCTACAAGAAAACAATGTGAAACGGTAAACAAAGTCTAAATATATTCCTTGAAATATGAAATAAACCTTACATTAATGCTCTTGAATATCAGCAGCATAAATCCGTAATAATCAATCTAGAGATGCTTATGTTAATTTTAAGTAACTACTGGAAAGAGATTAGCTGCAAAAATAAAAAAGCTGGAGAGTTAACAATAAGGTAGGCTTAGGGACAACCAAATGAAAATTAATGATTTGTAAGATTATGAGAAATTGCTAATTAACCTAGAGCGCATAAAATGAATCCTCTTGAATATTATATCGAATAAGACGAGAATTGACTATGAGTCAAGAGAAGATTTCTCAAGAAAACCAGTTCCCGGAAGTACATATTAAAATAAACAGTAACAAGTAAAAATTACGCCGAAGTTTCTTCGGTGCAATCGAGTTTTTTTGTGCAACGTATAATACTGTACGAAATTCCCAGCCACGGCCCAAGAAACTCTCAGTCGGCCCTGGTAGCCTGTTATTGCGTTCCCAGACGTACGATCATAACTAATCTTAACCTTATCAAATAAAGACTACTAAGGCTAGAGGGTTGCAATATGGTATGTTTGATAATTGTAGGGTGGACGATCAACATACCAATTTACAGCCCTCTAGCCCCCCCCGGTACTTTTTAAGATCCGAGGGCGGACAGAAAAGTGCCGACGGAGAGACAATTAGCCATATGAATGGCTTTCTTTTGCAAAAGACTAAAACAATGAGTGAGGTCTACGAATAATTATCTCGAACAAATCATTCAGCACCATGACTGAGGTTGCTGTGACCTAGGTCCATATGATGGAAGACATCTAGCCTATGGGCCTAAGATGCTATTGATTAAGAACCATCTACTGAACAAAATTAACTTCTTTTAGGGAAGAACCTATTAAGGTTAAGAAGTTGTACTTTTACTTATTGGTTATTAAAAACAGTCTCTTGATGAGATCACAATGGCAGTTTTAGCGGAAATATCTCGGATGTATTGATTTAGAACATGATTTTCAAAACTGCAGATTATCCAAAGTTGATTATTACTTTACTTTAAATACAGTACTTTTGATAATCCATATCGGATGGTTCTCAGTTTTTACCTCGTTTTATATTGTATTTTATTTACAAAAAAAATATGCCTTTATCAGGAAAAACAAAAAATAAAGAGAAAGGGGAAAAAAGGCTTAGCAGTTGCCATGCAATTGCAAGAAAATTATAAAAAAATTATAAGAAAAATGATAAGAAAACTTACAGTTATAAGAAAACTTACAATGCAGTTTTTCACTAACCTTCTGTAATTTTACTTGAAAATAAAACGTGAACAGTGGAAATACATGTAGACCCCCTTTAATAAAGTTCCCCGACATGGCCTCCCACGTGTTGAAACTAAATAACCTGAATGATAGGTCAACAAATGTTACTATTTGAAGCAGTCTGGAAAGCAAGAAGAGCATCACATGAGGGTTTTGGAGGAGATATATTTCAGAATCAAATATTTGAAAAGTCTTTGTTCATTAAAACACTTGCTTATTTCCAATTAGTTCTTCTTCTGAAGTAACTAGATATTTTCAGGTGCTTTGAAATACTTGTCTTTATTAGATAGATTATTTTTTTCTTCAATGTCAAGTCGTCGATTATATCATATCGTTTATGTCGTAAAGTATGGCATGGATTAAAATATAAGTCTTTCACAGATCACTGATTATAAGTGTATATAAACCCAAGTTTTTTGCAAGAATATCTGATATATAATTTTTTTCATGAATATTTATTATATACATTTTATAAGATGCCTAATAAAATTTATAAATAACACTAGAAAATTTTAATTTTATTAAACAGAAATGCATTGATCGTTTGCACCTCTCTCCGAAAAGGCTACAAAGGGAAAAACCGCGTAACTTGTCCATTTATCGATTATATAATAGAAATATTCTTGGAATGTTCTGTACAACAAAATACTGCGCGTATTACTGCGACAAGTAGCACCAGAATAAGTTTTGAAAATCTTGTCATAATACAGAATTTAATCAATATACATCTAGTATATGTGTAAGTGTTTACATAATAAAAATATGGAATGTTAGTCCATATATATAAAAGACTAAAACTAAAGAGGTCAACCAGATTGCTTGCAGGAATGTGATCAGACTAGAGACGCTAAAGATGACGGATACAATAAAAGTAGGCTAAGATAACATGCCGTCACCTGTAGTCATTCAATTGTTTATAAACATTAGTCCAAGCTACCTGCTTGAGACAAACACCGTGACCTATAGCTCAAGCGGCCTACGTGATCTGTAGCGTGTCTCATTTTGATTGTGTGTTCGTATGAAACTATATCATCTGATTGTATGTTCGTATGAAACTATGTCATCTGATTGTATGTTCATATGTTCAAGCTACTGTCTGTTCCTTGATAACTTGTAACAGGGATGGTAGAGAAGCAGAATAGAGTTAGCTATCGTCATTAGAAGACCTGTACCTCTTTACCTAAGCTTTATCATGTAGAGGAATAGAATTAGCCATCATCATTGGCAGAAGCGATCAAGCTATCGTTATTAGAAGACTTGTACAATCATACCTGATCTTCACCATGTAAAACTTCAGGAGAATATATATATTTTTATACTTCGTGTTTTCTACAAGAACCTCCTCACC